>NC_142778.1:24127500-24420000 GCF_988280905.1 Pimephales promelas
TGGAGTATATATTAGTATATAAACTTCCTCAATGCAGATAGTTCATAAGAATACATATACACATAATATGCATTGATATACAATCAAATGCATTATGCATTTTGTTGGTTGGTCAGTGGTTTTTGGAACAGTTATCAAATCAGATCAAATGAGTTTGTGCCCATATTCACATTTAATTCTCAGGCACCAAGGTTTGGTGTTGTATTTTCCACTTTCTCCAGGTTTGGAGCAACATGCCTTTTTTTAACTTTTCATGCAAAGGCTCCTCACATCCACAGAGTTTACTTATGTTTTCAGAGTGTTTCATTTATAATTGTCTTTAAAATTATATCACATGAAAACGTTTCAGCACTGTCGACCGACACCAGTGCTTATTAACTGCAGGGGCTCGTAGTCATGCTCGATTTGGAACAGGAAACATCGTTATTGCAAATGACCATGCCTTTTTCTCCGTAAGTGTACATTTCATTTTAATCACTGTTAAGCTGTATAGATGGGCACAGATGTTGTTTCTTTTTGTTTGTTTGACTTGTAAGTACAGATAACTGTGAATGAAAACACATGGTCAACAATAGTTAGACTGTAAAATGTTTGACAGATTTTATGGTATTTATTAACGTGTGAAAAATGTAAAGTATTGTAAAGTAAATCAATCCTAATTTTTAAAAAATATGTTGGGTCTTGAAAATGCTTTATGTTGCTAATTTGCATATAGAGTGTTGAATGTATGCAGAGGCAATAAACAATGCAGTTGTTAAAAAAGAAGACTCATTAATTTCAGTTTTTTTTTTTCATTTATTACAATGGGTTTACAATTTTACACTCTTTTGGAAGTTGTAATTAATTCAACTTCACTTCATATGCAGGATTTATTCAAGACTTGTAATATTTCACTTTTCTGTTGGCCAGCTTTCCAGCCCATTATATATCTGTTCTAACACATAATGTGATGTTTGCATATTATTATTTTTCCCTCTTTTATTTGCATAGGATGAAAGAAAAAAATACCACAGTAATTAACTATTTATTCATCTTTAAAGCATTGCATTTTCAGCCTGTGTTTTACTTAACTTTACCTTCATTAATTTACTACTTTACAAGTACTGCAATTTGCTTTAGGATCAACCAATCCTTTATGCAAATCTTTTAAAATGAATTTAGCAATTATCTTCAGATTTAAAAAATGCATATAAAAGGGAAACTGAAGTAAATTCTGGGAATGGCCATATGTTCTATAGTTTTGTGCAACACAACAACCCACTCCCGACTTTTGCACTGACTCCTCAATGTAAACAGTTTACTTTTACTTTTCAGACAGACACAATGGTGGTGGGAAAGACTCATTTCTATGAATCGGTTCATTTGAACCGTTCGTTTTAATGAGCTGGTTCAAAAAATGATTCACTGCGTTCTTGTACGTCATCACGTATTTTTTGACATCATGGTATGTCGTTCTAAATGTTCGATTAAAACTTTATCGATAATGTAATTAGTAAAGGGTTTTGTTATTGAGTATGCCCCGTTTCATTTTGTCGCTGTTAAATGCGATTTAGAATCTATAGAACAATGCGTCACTTGGCTAAAAATATTGATAACAATGCGAGTCGGGCGCGTTCGAAAAAGGGCTCTTATTCAATAAATCATTTATTTATTTAATTAAGTTAAACAAGAAACAATTTGTCAACAAATCATTCAAATTGGTTTAGTGAACCGGTTCAATCGATACATCATAAGATCCGACTCCAAAGGTCGCTGAATCGTCATCACTTGTTGTTACTTGTTAGATACTAAGTTGCCGCCTGTGAGAATGAACGCCGCTAGTTTCAGAGATTGCAAGGTAAGTTAGAAAATTGTTTTCAATATAGTGCATACAGGCCTTTAGGGTTTCTCGAGTTAACTTTTTATCGGGTTCTCGAGATAAAAAACGCAATGGTCAGCTGTAAATCTATCTTGAGAAATGTCTAAAAGTGTAAACCTTTTGACCTGGGGATTACGGTTTAGTATTTGGGTTTGCTTCATTAAACAACTCAACAGTAGAACGAAATGTTATATCACATGCATTTCACGTTACAGACAGGACAAAAGTTTGTATACAATCGCTACTTTAACAACACCTAGAGCAAAACAACAGCATGCTGTAAGAACTGCATTGACATTGAAAATAGGCTTCAGTTTGCGCTTTGTCGGCAGTTTCTATTAAATAACAAGATTCAATTCTCCTTGTTTACAATAGTAAATGGATGCAATTGATCTAAAGTTCTACGCAGTATATTCCATTATATATTGTATTGAATATGGCATTTGGTGGCACAAAACGAATTCAAGCAATCTTACTTGGCCATCAAATCTCAGTAACACTCCTTATACACTCCTCTGGTGTGCATGTGTTAGGCATGGGAATCAGAGGGTCTGATGCTGTCCACTAGCAGCAATGATGCCTGTAAACTATATGATGCTATACTGTCTCAGGTACACACATCTATACATGTATTTTGATAACTATGTTTTTTTTTTTTTTTCTGCATATAACTAACCTAAATGTTACTGTCTTTGTTAATCAGTATGTGACCTGGCGTAATGATGAGACACTGGGAGGAATAGAAGGCTGTATTACAGCTATCAAAGCTGCAGACCCGGACTTTGGTACGTGATTGCAACACTGAGCATTGTAGTCTGTCTTGGTAATTATGTCAATGTAAAAAAGGTTGTTTTAAATGTCTTCTGGAATACTTCTTCTGGTTCTTTATTGGTAAATTGTATTCTGCTGTCACTTTTTTATTATTTCACTCCACAGTGTCAGTCTGCAATGGAAGCTTGTTTCCGCCACCAAAAATAAAATAAAAACGATAATTGCAACTTTTTATGTCACAATCCTGACTTTCCCCTTACAGTTGTGAGTTTATATCTCACAATTCTGTCTTTATGTATAACAAGTCTGAGTTTATATCTCACAAATCTGAGTTTATATCTGAGCAAAGGATTGTGAGCAAAGGAAATATAGAATTGTGAGTTTTGGAATCGCGAGAAATAAAATCAGATTAGTTTTTTTGTTTTTTTTTCTCAGAATTGCCAGATATAAACTCGAAATTGTGAGTTATAAACTCTTAATGCTGAGAAAAAATTACGAATTACATTAAAAATAAAGTCAGAATTGCATTTTATGTCTTCGCAGTTCGTTTTTTCGCAGACTTTTTTATCAGAATTGTTAGAAACTAGTTGTGAAGTAGGATTTGCAAGATGTAAACTCTCCATTGTGAGAAAAAAAGTCAGTAATGTGAGAGAGAATGTTTGTGTTGCATTTGTATTCTATGGCGGAAACAATCTTCCACGTCTTCTCACATTATATAATTTTATCTCAAAATCAATAATCTCAAAATCTATTTATTTATTTGGTAAGTAACTGTGTAATAAGTGTGATAATGTACAATCAGCTGGTCATTATCACAAGATAAACCCCTTCAGCGTTATTCAACGCTGCGTTATTATTCACTGTGCTGCAGTTATGGGTCATGTGATCTCTACTGGGCTGGAGTTGGTGGGCACAGGAAGTTCAGTCCTGCGGAATGAGAGATTGGCCAGCGCTGTGAGGAAAACTGTGGAGCTGGCGAACTGTAAGGAGCTCACGTTCAGAGAGAGAAACCATGTGAAAGCCATGGAGCTCTTCTCTAAAGGGTGAGTTCACATGAAAAAGACTAGGAGCTGCATGAGGAGATTCATCTGATGACATTACCAATGCCTCACATGTGCCCACTCTAAAAATGTTTTGTTTTTTTCTCTGATTAATTTTAAGCAAGGTTGCCTTTGGCCAACAAGCAGTTATGAATTTGTTCTTTTAAGATGCATGTTCCCTGTACTGTATCCTTGGGCTGTAAAGAGTGTGACTGCCATATGAAACTAAGTTTTAGCGTGATTGAAGTTCTTGAATAAAGCAGCCTTTTTACAGAAGTTTCCCAATCATTTATCTCCTCAGCTCTAATGAATTGGCTAGTCAAACCACTAGAATTCTGTGAAAAGATCACTTTAAAAAGAGGGTTTAGAGGTGACATACATTTAGTAAATTTTATCTGGTAAATCTAATCTGAAAAGGATCCTTTTAAAATACCAATGGCTCTAATACAGTTGTTATCATTAACTAAAAATGTGTTTTATAATTGTACAGTAATTTACTGTACAATTTATGCTATTTATGTGTTTATTTTACTGTACATTTTATAATGTACATTATATATATATATATTATTTTATATATTATATATTTTTTATATTATATATATATATATATATATATATATAAAATATATATATATATATATATATATATGAAGAGTTCCATTGCCAAGTGCCATTTGAAATTTTCTTCTAGAATGATAATTTTTTATCAAGCTTGTATATTTAAGTTCAGTGATTTTACTTAAATGGCAATGATAATTACCATTTAATTGTTATTTAAGTGAAATTACTGAACTTAAATATACAAGTTTGATAAAAATCATCAATAAAGAAGAAAATTTCAAATGGCATTTAGCGGCTTTTGCATATGAACTCTTCATATATATATATATATATATATATATATATATATATATATGTGAATGAAGTGCATTAAATGGTGTTTTTCAGAGCCCTGCACAAGGCCTGTGAGGTTTGGGAGGGTATTCTGGCTGATCATCCCACAGACATGTTGGCACTGAAGTTTGCCCATGATGGATTCTTCTCCCTGGGTGAACAGATTCAGATGAGGGACTCAGTGGCCAGAGTGCTGCCCTATTGGAAACCACATATGCCATTGTACAGGCAGGTGCACATGCTCCACCGATGCCAATCTGAATACTGGCTTAAAATCATTTTACCATGTTTGGGTTAAAATCATGTTTAAGTAATACACTTTTTTACTGAAATCTTTAATAATTATTTTATTTTATTTTTCATTTTATCAGGTTCAGTTTTTCATATCTAAGATATCTTTCAAAACCCAACTTGATCTACGTGACAAAAACTATTTTAGAAGTGTCCTGAAATTAAATTAATCAAATTAAAGGGAAAGTTCACCCAAAAAATGAAAATCACTCCCCCTCAAGTTTTTCCAAACTTGTATGAATTGTTTTCTGAACCCAAAGTGAGTAAATGATGACAGATTTTTATTTTTTATGGTGAACTGTCTCTATAAATGTTTAACTAATTTATTCTAAGTAAATGTTTTCATTGGATGTGTTTTCCAGTTATCTTAAAGGGATGTATTCCTTTGGGCTTCTTGAGACTAATTTCTATGACGAAGCTGAAAAAATGGCAAAAGAGGTAGTATTGTTTTAATTGCATATTTAAAGCTGCAGTCCGTAGCTTTTTTGGGGTTAAATATTATCCAAAATAAATTTTTGAGAAAATACATAACCAGTGTTCAAAACTCTCTGTTTGTCTTAGCTCGATTCAAAGCGGTAAGCTTATAATAATGTTTTAATTCCAGTGGTACTGGTGGTTTTCCGCGGGAGATTCGAGCATGTCTTCGCGTCATTAGGTCACATCTGTACACATAAAGAAGGAGTCTCGGCTAGTTGGCTATATTGCGTGTGAGGATGTTGGAGGTGGAGATTTATAGCCTTTTCTTTCTGCACTTGATATAATTAAAGTTGTCAATTTCATGGCAGATACAGAAACGACAATCACCAGTGACAACAGATTCACTCGCTGTAAATTGCAAAAGACTTCGTTTGTGCAACCGGACCCATGGGAAAAAACGGAAGGACACTAATGTAGTCACGCAATGCTGATGTTTTGAACATTGTTTGAACACAACAATTTGAGAACAAATATAATTTGCACGGTTTTGTGTGATATGATAAGCAATTTTTAGATTTATATTTGTTCTCAAATTATATTTGCAAATCATATTTGTTCTTAAATTTTTAATGTAACCAACTGAGCATGGATGAACACAATGTTTGAGGAGACTGTGAGGCTGTCAATTACTGTGCCGGTGTGGATACTGGCATTCAGAATCACAGATTATTCTTTTTGGAAGTATGACCAACATAAGAATTTTGACCAGAAAATGTCATCTAAATAAGTAAGAAACATCCAGTTTAGTTGTTGTTCTGACATTGCTTGTTTTTGCATGGGGCCAGTTGCAGTCTCTTTTTTTCTGTAGCCACTCCGAAGTCCGAAGTCTTTTGTATTTTAGGCTTGTCCAGTTTTCCATTTTTCTCTCCGGATTGGCCTTCCATCCACACTGAGACTGTGTTTAAAGTCAATGAAATTGACATTTGGAATACGCTCTCCAAAGCGGATACATTTGAAAATGCTGTTTTCGCGTTGTAGTGTGGATTGTGAAGCCGCCCCAGAGGTATTTGAAAACGATAATGTGATATGTTGTACCAATAGATATTCATGTCTACTGCTATAGAGCCTGTTATGTGCTATTCACTTTTAAACTGTTGCTGAAATATGTTACTTTGCACACTCTTCATATCACAGTACTCCTAAGATGACAGAAAATATACTCGCAATACAGGAGAGCAGTTACGTTATAGACCAAACAGGTGATTGAGTGCAACCTGGACACCTTAGTGATGGTGAGATATTTTGCTAAATTAAATTATCCTGTTAGAAGAATTGGGCGATAACTTTATTTATTGTTCCATATTGTTTGTATCATCTCGGTGAGATTTCACGCATTAAGGTTGATTTTGAAATTTCTCATACACACTGAAATGTCGGAAAACGCCTGAAACGCTATTGTGGATGGAGAGCATTTTAAAACGAAAACGCCGTTTTCAGACGTATCTGGGATTAATGTGGACGTTGCCTTAATATTTAAAAAAAAAATATATATATTGAACTATATTTCTGCTAAATAAAATGCTGGGGTTTTTTTGTTTGTTTGTTTGTTTGTTTTTTCACAATTAGTATTTTTTCTTGTTAACGGAAAGCACCATTATTATATTGCATTTTCCCTGCAGGGTCTGGCTTTGACTCCTCAGGACGGTTGGAGTGTCCATGCTGTGGCTCATGTCCATGAGATGAAGGCAGAGGTGGACAAGGGGCTAAAGTTCATGGCCTCTACAGAGAAAGACTGGATAGTCAGTTTCAGAAAGATTGTATAAACACAGCACATTGTGTATGGGAAAAACGAAACAAAAAATCAGGTCATATGATCAGGTCTTATTTCTCCCTTAAAGGTGTCCGACATGTTGGCATGCCATAATTACTGGCACTGGGCTCTATATCACATTGAGAAGGTAAGAAAAAGCGAGGCAACATAGTTAAATCCACTACAAAAAGAACACAAGTTACTTTTATCCATGTGTCTTTTTTTCTTTCTTCCACAGGGGAATTATGAAGCAGCTTTGAATATTTTTGATGAGCAGGTCAGTTCACTAGACACTAGCGTTGTGCTTATGACACTTCTTGACAATGCGTTTAAGAAGTGGCGTGGTACTACTGTGGTTTGCATTGTAATACCATGGTGTTTTTTTCTACAATGTATCATGATATTCTGTTGAAGTGCTTTGGAGTACCTTAAATTTCATGGTGTGTGAATATGGTAAAATATTCAGTATATATCCAAGATATTTCCATCTGATACAACCTGTGGTACTGCCACAGAACTTAAATCATGAAGACATGTGGTGAATGTAATTAGTCACACAAGGGGAGAAGTGAAAATCCTGTCTTGTGTTCCATATGGAATGTGACGTATTTAAGATGGTGAAAGTTGAATTGATTTAGACAGGAGCATATGGGTGTCAAGCCAAGTTGTTTCCTGACTACACTCTCTTGAATATAGAGTATATAAATCTTTCAATTATTTACTGCAGAAACACACTCTGTCAACAGACCATCAGTATATAGGCTAGAAATTCGAATATTGAAAGCTACCAAACTAAAATTAGAGTTAATGCATTCATTAATGCATCAATAACCGATCGTTCTTTATACAGAAGGGTTGAAGTGACAATAGAATATTTTTACATTCACCTCAGCAGGTGCCTTCAGTTTAGGCACAGTGAAGAAACTCTTAACCAGAATGCTTTATATTTAGAAAGTTGTTAAAAATGGAAATAACACTCTGATAACTGTCAAAGCCATTAACAAAGATTACATAACTTAAAAGCTCAGTTATATAAAGAGCAGTAGTTAATGTTGAGTATATAATGAATCTACATGGTTCGAGGTTTGTGGACACCAGAACAAAATGGAATGTTAATATGGAGTTAGGTCTCCCCTTTGCTTTTACCCCTTTTTCAGTTTTTGACCCCTCTATGTGCCAACCATGCTAAAACAGAATAAATACACCAAATTATACTTAAAATGTTGGTGATTGCACAGCCATATGCTTGATTGTATGCACCTGTCAGTAATGGACGTAGCTGAAATTGTCAAACCGGTTGATTAGAGATGAGCATACACATGGTGTATATGAATTAGTTTAATGATCTGCCATTATACTCATTATACAACTTATTATATAATGTAACAATGACAATGAGAGTTATGACAAGTTGTTACCTAGATGTGGAATAGAAATGACTACTTTCTCCAGGTTTTTCTGCGCTGTGTGAAGTCTGGAGCCATGCTGGACACCGTTGATGCTTGTTCATTGCTCTACAGACTAGAGCTGGAGGGTGAGATATTATTAAGTCTTAAAATACAGATTGAAAACAATAAAACCTCACCATCTCTGAGCAGGAGAAATGTTACTGTAAAAATGTTAATTTCTGTTTTTCATCTAAACACATTTGCTTTTAACACTTTAATCAACGCAGGTTTTGTCTGAAATCTGCTCTAGAATAAAACGTTAATCCGTTGTGTTAAAAGCCCTGATGTGGTGTGAAGATCATGTGTTAGGCATCATGTGATGATGTGAAGACTGATGTTAGGCAAGTTTCTGAACCTCTGAAATAAGAGTATTTTTGGGGAATGAACTTGGCTGGTTGGAAATTACGGCATATATATTTCATTCACGTGTATACGGTATAGTCAGCTTTTAGAATGCTTTTTGCAATTTATATTTTTACAGATATACATATTATTGGCATTCTAAAACTACTGTCAGGGTTTACTAAAGACATTTATTGAAAAATTAGTGATGAAAAGCTGACACATTTTGCGGCTGACCTTTATTGCATTTGTAGGAGTTTCCTTTGAGACACAACATTTATGGGAGGAGAGTATTCAAATAAATTATGCAATTTACTAAGGTTTTCAGGAAATCAATTTACTGGTATTTGTGCTATTTATTTAATAAATAAAAAAAACATGTTCTAAAGTGTTTTGCACTTGACATTGCTGTCTGTGTTCTTTAATTTTCACATTGCCAGTAGATCATCCGCAGAATTTCCACTCCCATATGCACGTTTACGTTTTTGCAGTATCATGCTAATTTGCCATTTAGTAAATCACACATCAGTAGATAATCATGTTTGTTTAGAAAAAGTATTATATTCATTTGTGTGTTTTAATATAATAGCATCTGAAGTCCATTCTAAAGCGTGCAAGCTTACAAAATTACTTGAAACCCTTCAAACCATGCTGCTTTTAAAGGATTAGTTCACCCAAAAATGAAAATTAAGTCATTAATTACTCACCCCATGCTGTACCAACCCCCGTAAGACCTTCTTTCGTCTTCGGAACACAAATGAAGATATTTTTTATTAAATTTGATATGTGGATCACTGCCACATAGGCTGCCTAAGGGATTGAAACTTGACAGCCCAGAAAGACAATGAGTCGAATAGTCGAATAAAGTTGTTATTTTTGTTTGTTTGTTTTTCGCACAAAAAGTATTCTCGTCACTTGATAAACTTATAGTTGAGCCACTGTTGTCACATGGAATATTTAAACATTTTCTTCATTGTCTTTCTGGGCCGTCAAGTTTCAATCCCTTAGGCAGCCTATGTGGCAGTGATCCACCTCTCAAATTTAATCAAAAATATCTTCATTTGTGTTCCGAAGACGAACGAAGGTCTTACGGGGTTGGTACAGGATGGGGGTGAGTAATTCATGACTTAATTTTCATTTTTGGGTGAACTAACCCTTTAAGTTCATGTCTGCTATGAATTGATCTTATGAGCTCAAATGTTTTGTACAATGCTAATTCACAGGACAGAGTTGACTTGAACTTTGGTAGGCAAACATGTACTTTTGCTCTCTTGTATACACATGCGTATGAATTGAAAGTGAATGGATTGTGAAGTCTAGCATGACCGGAAGGCACCAGTTGGAGGGGTGTTGGCAGTGGCCAGTGTAGCTAGCGACCCTTTGCTTTCTGGCTGGTGTAGTTGCCGACAGGCATGGTTCAGAAACACAGATGAGCTGGGATAGTGGGATGTGTAACTGGATATGTTTGATTAATGCATAAGAGGCATGCTGTTGTGCTGAAACTGGTGTTTGTGTGTATAAAATGTTTTCTCGGCAGGTGTGAGCGTGAAGGACCGCTACAGAGAGGTGCTGCAGGTGACCCAGCCACATACAGAGGACCACACATTACTTTTCAATGACCTGCACTTCCTCATGGTTTCCCTGGGAAGCAAGGAGAGCGCCACCACTCAGCGCTTGCTGGAGAGTCTGCAGGAACTAGCTAAGTGAGCCGCATGCATTACACAACCCACTCAAGAGATTACATTACAGCCAGGTTCTGCTCACGGGTGGGAGTTTGTGGAAGCTGAGTTGTGGACTGATGTAGCATGTCTTCAGTCTCTGTATGAGATTTCTTATTAATGTCCCTGCTCTGGGGAAGACTGGCATCCTCAAGGCTGATGCACTGCATGCATATTTATTCCGATTTATGATTATGGCCAAAACAAACATCCGGTAATGGTTGTACAGAAGGAACACAAAGTGTATTGAAAGTAAATTTAAGCACGATAATATGATGGAGAGGAATCCCCTGAAAGCTGTATTTTCAGCTCAGCATCTGTTCAAAGAAAGCAGTGTTTTCTCAAAGAGCAGAATGTTTTTCGTTATCCACTTATGTTCTTTAGGTTTTAAGGAACAATTGTACACACAAGCACACAAAAACCTAGCCAAATTGGTTGTCTAAACCAGACATTTTCTAACTTTTTGATACCACAGACCACCTAAAATATGAAAGGGAATTTTATATTTTCATGTGCCGCATAGATTTGCTCTACACTGTGAAAAATCTTTTATCTTTCTATTATGTTGACACTATTTTTTTCTACTCACCATTAGACTACTGTTAGATGGATAAAACCTGAATAGAAACAAATAGGGCACAAATAAAGCAGAATGAAACGGTATTAATATGTATATAATTTCTAAATAAATCTGTAAATGAACCTTTTACATAATAATAATCATATTTTTTTCTTCTTTTTTGTCTTATCTTTAACCTTTTTGTGGTTAAATCTCTTGCAGTCCCCCAGTTTGAAAACCCCCCTGGGGCTTCATTTATAAAACCTTCTTAGACTCTGACGTAGTGCTAAGCACTTTCTGAAGCATTAGGCCGTTGACTGGTGCTCTTTTATATGTTAATGACATTGATGCCGTTTACAAGGTGGTGATCTGAAACCATTCATTCTGCTCACAATTTCATGCTTATACATTTTGACTTCTGGTAAAGAGTGTACGCACTTTTTGTGTGCATACGTTCCTTCTCTAAATCACACGTACATGCTTTGAGAAATTATCCTAAGATCAAATGTAGGATGGATTCCACACAACATTTTATATATGAGGCCCCAGGTCTAAACAAGGAAAAAACCTTCTGAAACAATTTAATTTTCTTACTTTGTATAACACAAAACAAAATGTTTTAAAGGGGTCATGAACTGGCATTTTAAATTTTATTATATTGTTTTCTGTGGTGATCTTATGACGTTCGCTTGGTTTTTGCATTCAAAAACATCAAAATGAATAACTAATAAGCTATTTTCTACCCTAGCTTTGAGAGCAGCTCAGAAACGCACGGTTTTTATAGGCGTTTCGCACTGAAGACTTGGAACTAAAAGCCTACTTTTTATTATAGTTATAGTTTTGCATAGTATAATGAGTTTTTTAACTTACCTCGTCGGTGGGGAAAATTGCTTTGAAAACGTCCAATGTTGTAAAATGGCAACCAGAACGATTCACCCATACATGTTCGACCCAGAGTCCGTGTGTTGCACAATTCCTGTCAGATCCATAGACGGCACAGCACTGTTCTTTACTCCTAATCGGTCTGCAAATCCAGTCTTGTTTACAAAACAATCCTCAGTGAGATGAAGCGCAATATTTTGTATTGATCGGTAGCTCGATCCAGTTTGTCATCATGAGGTAGGCATGTGTGTTATTTAGCTATGCGTGTAATGCGCGAATCGGTGGGCGGGGCTAAACCGGCCGTGTTATAGTAGGAGTTGATCTTCTGCGGGGGTGGTGTTTTATCCTCTTTGACATCATAGTTCCCCACTTTTAAAAACGAGTCGTTTGCTGGGGCTGGTGTCAAGAAAAGCTTTTATTTGACTAACAATGACGTTTTCCGTTTTGAAACTTACAGGATATTCTTATAATATGATAAACTCTTAGATGTCAAAAGCTCAAGGAAAATTAGATTTCTCAGTTCATCACCCCTTTATTATCTTGTAAAACATATAGTGGCTAAGGGATGGTAAACAAAATAAAAGTCAAATTTGTTGTATTTGGAGTGACATACAAATGAATAAGTGATGACAGAAATGCATTTTAGCATTAGTCATACATCTCTGTTTTCCTCCCTCAGAGACCCAGCAGAAAACCATCAGTTCCAGATAGCTGAGAGTGTGGGGCTGCCCATGTGTCAGGCTCTGCTGGAATATGACCAGGGAAACTACAACCAGGCCGTGGAGCTGCTTAAACCCATCAGAAAGCGATTCGTAGAGATAGGGGGCAGTGACGCACAGGTCTTTCACCGCTTCACTGCAGTATGTATTAGATAAGCAGTGTTTCCACGATAAACAACCTCCTTATTTGTTTCTCTGCAGAGAGATGTTTTCAATCAGCTCCTTATTCATGCTGCCATGAAGTCGGGAGACAAAGAACACCAACGATTTGCCAGGTACACGCTGTTCTAACCCTCTAAGTGGAAAATGGTTTACAAATAGCTCATTTGTTATCTTTTGTGCTTTTATGCTGCACTTTAAAGCTGTTAGGTTTACAGCTTAAGCTCTATAGACAGTGTAGGATGCAAGCTGACAATATCCACATTAGCGTAATTTGCCGTTAACTTCCATTGTCATTCCCCTGGCAGAATCTAGAAGTAAATCTTAAAATCTTTAAGATTTGTTATTAATTAGTACTACCCTTTTTAGATTTTCCTGATTAAAGTATTTATTTTCTTCTTATCGCTATCTACTAATCTGTGTCATAAACACAGATGCCTTTCCAGGCTGATAAACAACTTTTGTTAACTGAATAGAATAATACATCAGAAGCCATGGCCAAATACCTTTCAAAAAGAAAAGACAAGGGTATTCAATGAACTGGTTGTGAACAAAGGAATAGAACAGATTGAAAGTGCACAGTTGGCTTCACATTTTCATATAGTAATCGGTAAAACTGCTATACAAGGCCACAGGGTTTCCAATTTCCATTAAAGACGAACTGTCATGTCAATTGATGTGCTGTCCACGGATGTGCCAGGTATTTGTGTGTGATTCAGTTTCAAACGGAAATTTACATGTTGCATTTCATTAGTATGCAATGCTTATAAATCGAAACTCTTCCCTGTTCGAAACTCCCACCTGTTCTACACAGGTTGCGCATGTAAATATTTTTAAAATGCCTGATTTAGACAGCAGTGTTTTCCTGCTTGAAATTTCTTGGACTCTTTCTAAGGAAGCAGGTGCTGTTGTGTTTTGTCCCTAGATGCATGCTGACTGAGAGAGACGCAGTGCGGCCAAACTCCCTGCTCACAGACCGTCTGATCCAGAGAGCCCACTCCTTACATGTTTAAATCCAGACCCTTTTCCCAAAGCGCTTTACATTCTGTTCTCTGGTGGTTTAATTACAGGCCGCTTTCCGAAGTCATTTAACTACAGACATGAGATCAGACTGTGTACAGCCCAAGAGTTTGCACTGAACAAAATCTTGTTTAATTGGGTCGCTTCTCTGACTGTGTCTAAATGTTAGTCTAGTCTCTTCCATTGCGTGACACAAATTAAATGGAAGTGTGAAAGAAATCCCTTGCAAAGATATATTGTATGACATTTTATTCAAGTCTGAGCAGTTTTCTCTCTAGGCACTGATTATACAATAAAAATCAACGTATAAATATGCGTCCATACTTTTTTTAATCAAATAACAACTAAATGTAAACCAAAATAGAAAATGAAGCTCCGAGGCAGAGTGAAATGAAACAGAGGAAAGTGTGCTGTAAGTGTGAGCGCAATCGGTGCAGAATGAAAACATCACTCCAGCGCACGAGAGAGTTTGGCGGAACTGCAGGTATGCTGTGACTTTCTGCTGCCTCCGATCTCTTTCTGGATCTCAGAAATGAGGATCTGAGACAGAACAATGCCTGCGATCTGTAGATCAAACAGAAGAACTGTGTCAGGAAAGCAGTGTGTGTGGAGAGAGGATCATAATTTCAGTTTCTGCCCAGCACCCACTGAAAAATGTATGAATGGAAATGCAGCACATTGCACTGAATTACAGTATATGGAATAAGCATACACTCATTTCAAAAGGACCACAATCTTGAAAGGGGATATGTGTATAATTTAGGTTGTCTGGATCTATGCCTATACTCAAATATACAAATTATTAAATAGGTCACAAACATACATTATGATCTATTTGCTCATTATTTCAGTTCAATTCAAACAATAGAAGTTGATTAAGAAAGCTGCCGTGACGTCAAAACTCGGAAGAGTAATTCGCCAGTGGTTTCCTCGATATTTTCATATAACTTTTTATAATAGGGTAAATCACACACACCCATATCAGAAATGTGAATTTTTAATCTGTTACAGGCCTATATGGGCCATTCTACAGAATTGGTGCAAACTGCTGTTCCTCATCCAAAAAAATACATAAAGCATTTAATTATTAAATCTTAGATGTTTACTAAGATCATTCAACTATCTATTGAAAGCCACAATAATATTTAAGATATCAGTAAGCTTTATATAAATGAAAATCATAATTTATAGGCTACTTTCAATTAGGAGGTGGCTGTCCCAAACCCTAACCCCTAAATTTCAACTTGTGAAAATGATATTGAATTTTTTTTTATTTTATTTTTTTGCACATTTTCCATTCTTGTTTTTTTTTTTTTTTTTAATATACCTATATTTTATTTTTAAATCATGAAACTTTATCTTACAAAAAAAAAAAAAAGAAGTGTCCTGCATTTTCATGTCACTACCAAACGCTACCAAAACAGTGAATATTGTAGCCCCACCCCTTTTCAGCTTTGCGCTCGTTGTCTTTTGACTTCCGGTCTGTATTTTCACAGCGATCTTGCATAGTATGAATGAACTGCTCGTAAAAAAAATTCCGGGTCGACATTTGTTAAGACATCTGCTTTACAATGGTTATGATAAACATTACAATGCTCATGATAACTTTTGTTAACACTACAATAAGTAAATCCACTTCACTAGCTAATTAACGTAGCCTACTCCTCGACAGCGATGCCATAGAAATATACACAGCAACCGCAAAAAAGGAAGTTCAAAGACGTTCTAGACGGCGCCCACGTTCTACATTTTTGATCAGGAATATTACATCCTGCGTCACTCTCTCGTGTGCTATATGGTGAGTAAGTTAGATCGATCCCATCAAGAGCTAAATGTGTTCAAAAGTTTAAAAATCTGTGTGTAACTTTAAGGAATATCACTACCAAACTCATTTTTTTTTTTTTTTTTTTTTTTGATGAGTGGATGTTATTCCATAAAATGTAGTTGTTATATGTGTTCAACTCTTCTGACCAGTAATTGCTAACCATGTGCTGATTAGCATCTTTGAGCTAGGCTCAAAAGTCAAGTGTATAAAATTGTACTACCAAAACAGGCACAAAACATGTCTAGAAGATTCGGTTGTGACATTATTGTTTTGGTATAGTGACAAAACGAAACACACAATCCTTGGAGGAATAAACTACATTTTTTGTACAGGTATGCAAATAATTACTACGGTAAGTTAGTATGTTTTAGTATGCAAGATTCTGTTAAAATTCTGTAATGTGACTTACAATTACTTAAGCTTACAGTCCATGATACTAGCTTGGCGTAAGGTAATGTCAGTACCTTAGGTGTCAGTAATGTTAATTTCAATGATTAACTTGGCAGGGAGAATGACATAAAACTCACACCAACATGCCTAAAAAAATAGAAAAACCTATAACAGAGCAGAGAATAAATTTTAAGGGATGACTCAGTGAAGTACGGAGAAGAAAGAAATAAGAAACGAAAGGAAGAAGGAAGGTTGAAGAGTATCAGTGAATTATCTGTCAGGGAGCAAAGACATGTCAGAAAAGCATGGAGGAATAGACAAAAGAGACACAGGGTGATGGTGAAAAGACAGAAAAATTGGAGACATTTTTGCAGGGCTTCCACACCACCTAGCACTTCCAGTGAGGGTGATCAGACACTAGTGCACATACACAATGGGGAAAAAGGGAGAAAACGAACAAAAATCAGTAACTATAAAAAATGTCTCACACACAGTTCAGTGGTTTTGGAGATTTAGACTAAAAAAAATTTAAGATGTTTCCAACTCTGACTTTGCACCAATTCTGTAGAATGGCCCATTTAGTGCGTAATTCATGATGTAAAACAAAACGTCCAAGTATCATCAACATATGTTTACCACAGAACTTACAATTTTGAGGGAACCACTGGAAATTGAGTCTTCCAGGTTTTAACATCACAGCTGCACCACCCTATTCAGTACAATTCTTGTTTCTGTTGTCTGCTACTGACCAAACAGCACCCATGATTAGAAGATCCTAAGCGTTTTGAGAAACTGAAATGATTCAACTGAACGTTACCTGTGGTAAAGCGAGACCCAGAGTCAGCGCCCCAACTAACATCAGGTGAGATTCAATCCATATTGCAGCTCTGTCTGCACAGCCCACCGGATAGATAGATTTAGTGGCGTCCACATAGTTCTGTGTCTGAACCCCAAAGCCACACATGCTGTTGATCACTGTCTGAAAGAGTAAAAGAGAAGATGTTTTTGCCGTTACTGCTTTGTCTCTTCAGATGTTACTAGTCTTCAAGCAGCAGGGGGCAGTAATGTTTTAGCCTCATCCTTGTCATGTTTGCTTAATGCATCTCATTTTAAATCCATAGTATACAAATACAAACGTGATTAATTAGTAGTTTTGCTCAAACAAGCACCACCATTAATACTATGCATAGTTTGCCATATATCTAGGGAGTAGAATAATATCTGGGGAGATTCAGAGCGAGTAATTAACCATATAACAATCAACCAAAATACCCTAGCACAGTAAAAACACCTGCACACATTAGCAGCAGCATAAAAGTGTCCCGACAAGAGGTACACATGTAAATGAAGTAACATTATACAGGTTCTTGGTGCTTTTGATTCTATTGTTGATGATTTTTGTCGTTCCTTTAGTTAAACAAAGGCAGTTTTTGACACCTACCCAGACCAGCTGCATCCTACTTTATATAATAAGTCAGGGCCAGTCATTTCCCCTTCAGCTTTTTACAACCTTAGTGTGAGCATTTCACCATGCTCTCTGACAAACTGCAGGTGTTAAAATCTCTTTTGTTTTGTGGGTTGCTGGTGTATGCAGGTCACGGTCAAATCTGTAGACATATGCTGTTTTCAATTGAGCATTTGCACCAGGAATTTACTTAACATTGTGTGGTCTAATCATAAAGATCTTTCTAGAGAGATTTTACACAGCTTTCAATATTCATCACTGACAAAAAACCTACACTTGAAAGTTCATTTTTGTGTCTGAACGGGGATGAAATACCACTTTCAACAGCATTTCCAAAACTATATTTTGTGTCGGTGGTTATAAAAAAACAAAAGCATCCCTGAACAGGTCACCATTAATAATGCCATGATTCATTTTCATATCATCTGCCCTGATGCTGCCATAGAGAAGTGCCATTGTCTCCATGTGAACAGCTGTTTGGATGAATCACAGAATCATTCCTTTTTACTTCAAACAACATGTTTGAATACTGTAAGACAATTAAACCCATACACCAAACAGCTTTTCTCCCTCTGCATCATAAATGTAGTATAGTTCCTCAATTTCCTTCTGTTTTTGTTTGAAATAATTGCATTTCGTTCTCTCTGGCTTGTTTAGGGAGTGTTTACCCAGCAATCACTGTAGACATTTGCCAAGGGAACAGAGACCATAATATTTAGGTCTGCCAAGGAGTCGCTCTATACCGGTGATCTATGTTCTGTTTGAGTATCTTATCAGCATTTAGACACGTCTCACAGATTGAATTGAGGCACACGTTTAGCATGTCAGCCAAGAAATGCTTTGGACGTCATGCCAAAATGGCACCACTCGGTCATTCACTGCCTTGAGAGGCACGAAAGCAATTCAGAACACATCAATTCTTCTCAAATTGCTGCTATGACAACTGTGTAGAATTTGAAACTTTGAATTACTGATACATTTGGTAAACCCAATCTGTTTAACTTCACAAAGCTTTTATAACAGGGGTTGTAATTAGCGGTGCAGGCCATCATCGTTAAAGATGAAGGCCCAAAGGACACTGAATCCATCTTTCATGGCACTTTTTTGCAGAGTGCAATAAACCAATGAGCGCATACAGTTTTGCTGAGCTGATGAGATGAAAAATAATACAGCTTTGCCTTCGCGCTAATGCTGCACTACAAAGACTGAGAACAAAAAGGGTTGGATTGTGTTGAAATAAAGGATCAAAATGAAGGATCACTGTATAACTGAACTGTATAACATACAGTTAACATGGTTTTTGCCTGCCTGTGCATGCTCGCCACCTTAATGCTAGTGTTTACTGTAGGTGGTTGCCTGTTTTGCAGTGGTTAAAGCGTTCTGAGTGGTTGTTAGCATGATGCTGTGCTGTTGCTAGGATATATTTGGGGGTGGGGGGGGCTAATTGAAGGTGGGCTCTTTTAACATGGGCCAGTAAATCTCTGATGTTTTGGGTGCTATTAGCGTATAGGGCTTGGGTTCATTTTTTTCCCACTACTGGATTTTTCATCATTCTCTAGATTTTTTAATTCTGAGAATTTTTTTTTTAATGTAAGTACAAACTAAAAAATAGCTACTATATGAGCAATAGTAGGAAAACTTTCCATGCAGCAAATAATTTGTATGCATGTATGCTTTAGGTCTCCAATTTCAGTGTATGATACAGGATACAATTCATTTAAAAAGGATTTTCAAAAAGATTTATCACGTGTCACATGTTTGTTCTGTTCTGGTTTATCTCTTACCTGTCTCCTTTGTTCCCGTTTTCCCACCACTATTTACTTTCCTTGGTTACTAATTAGTTCATCATCACCTGTTCTTAGTTCTGTTAATTATGTCCGAATTCACAGTAGGCCTACTCATAAAAGAGTAGGCAAAAAGTACCCAGATAACATACTACTTCTGGTGGGATTTTGAAGTGTGGTTTAATTATGATGGATAATTTACTATCCCATGAGGCCTCGGGAGAGGATCTGTGAATGCCAGTGTAGTGATGTAACCGACACTGGTTGGTCACATGATTCTGCAACATGACATCATGACTTTTGCGTAAACATACACGGCACTTTCGAGTCAAGTGGCGTGTTATCTCTACGCATTTTGAGCTATCCGCGTGTATCCACGTGTATGCATGTATGTCTGCGCCATTAACGTCCAAGTGATTCCACGTGTCTGTACACGCCGTCAAATGTCCGCGCGAAACAAAGCAAAATGTACATCTACAGTACATCTGGGGAGCGATCATTTTTTTTTTCTATGATACTAAGGGAACAGTCATAAATGCCGTTTAGGGACGGGGTTGAGGTAAGTCATATATTTATATAACGTTAAGTCAACGGCGTTCATAAACATGCTGAAAAGCGATTATGCGTCTTGATAGCACGCCAAAAATGGAAATACGAATTCATGAGATCAGTCTGGATAATGACAACATGGCAAATGTACTAGGCCTACATCCAGATTACATTCATACTATATAGAATACTTTTTTAGTGTTCGTGGAGTAGTTATTCAAAATAAGAACCTACTCAAGATGGACACAGCCTGTGTATTCAAAGTCACCGTGAGGCGGAACTTGCGACCAACTTTACTTCTGGATTGTGATATACTTTCCTAGTGAAACGGCTGGGTGAAAAAAATAGAAGGTGTGGCTTGTTTTTTCCCTGCTGCACGGCGGTATTTCCGGTGAAGGTCTAAGGATGCTTGATAACTTCCGCCGATCGTAGAGTCCAATGCAATAACGAGAATTTATATTGAATTTTATACTCCATGGTTATACTAAAGAAACATTAGTCACAAAAACAGAAAAATAGACACCCCTCGTTGTGTTTATGCTTCTTTTTCAAATTATATTAAATAAACATAACTATATATAAAATGACATCTAAACGTACGAAAGTTTAGTTTCAAAGGGAGGACAGTACATTTTGAAGACTTTTTCTTTGCCATAATCCCGTTTTCCTCCTCTTTAATCTCCCCAACCGGAAACTGAAGAGCATCCTTGCGTCAAATGCGGAACTTATACGTGCATATAGCCCTTTGATTGGATCAAGAAAAGTGGGTGTTCCGTTCAGCTTGCTGTCAAAGCTCTCAGCAGACTGACTGTTGAAGGAGATATTTTACTCAATCCTTCAAACAAGTCACCAAAAAAGGAAGGCAAGCCATTTTTTTATCAACTTGCACAGATAACACATTCACAACAGGACGCGCTAACAAAGTAAAGAGGGTCAAATTTGATTTAATGCCGACTTTAAGCCCTTCGTTTTTCTCAGTTCTTGTTCAGCCTTGTTTCTGTTATTGATTGTGAGGTTTTTTTATTTTTTTTATCAGATTATCTCTTGCAGCTTTCCCTTGGGTTGTGTATATTAAAGACTGCTTTGAATTCTCCATCGCCGTGCGCTTCATTACAGCCACTCGGTGTGAGAGTATCATGGTTTCCACAAAAAATATTAAGCATCACAACGGTTTTAACATTAATAATAATAATAATAATAAATATGATCATAATAATAATAACTAATGCTTTTTAAGCATCAAATCAGCATATGTGAAACTGGACAAAACCAGTCAATTTTTTGAAATTGAGATTCATACAAAATCTGAAAGCTGAATAAATAAGCGTTCCATGATAGGATATGACAATATTTGGCTGAGGTACAGTTATTTGAAAATCTGTAATGCGAGGGTGCAAAAAAAAATGAAACATTGAGAAAATCGCCAAATATTTATGGTAGAAAATGTACAAACTATCTTCATGGAACATGATCTTTACTTAATATCCTATGTTTTTTGGCCTAAAAGAAAAATCGATAATTGTGACCCATACAATGTATTGTTGGCTTTTGCCACAAATATACCCATTTTTGTGACTGGTTTTGTGATCCAGGGTCATATTATAATAATTTCTGAAGAGACTTGAGATGCTGAACATTCAGCTTTGCAATACAGGAAAAAATTATATTTTAAAATATATCAAACTATATTGTGAAATGTTTCACAATTTTATTGTTTTTACTGTATTAAATAAATGCAGCCTTGGTTATAATACAGTATGTGTTTTTTTTATTCTCCCAATATAAGGTTTTCCAAGGGGGTTACCATTACTGTACATCTGTTGCCGCCATAAACAGTTGAGATAATGCTTTCGCTTTAAAGGGGTGAAACTAGTGTATTATAAAATGATATTGTAAAGTTAAAATGTAATTATAATGATTTAGAGCTTCAGTCGCACCAGTGCAAAGCATCTCATAAAGCGCCATGTGAATCCTCGCTTCTCACAGATCTCATATCTGCTAATTTCTATGTCCATGTTTATGTATTCATAACTACAGATTAAAGATCGGTGTGTGTATAGTTGGTTTAATCTCACTTCTTCTGGTAGAGGAGTGCAGCATGAGAAAGGAACTGAACACTTCTCATTGCTGGGGTTTGAAGGAGTGCAGTTGAAGTAGAGGTTCCAGGACCAGTCAGTGTAGTTGTTCCAGCCACAGCATTTGAACTGCAAGGAGCAGAAAGGAAGGAAGGGAAATAAAATATTATTTTTAGACTGTCTCTCAGACCACATATTCATCTCACATCTGCTGGACCCATGGACCCACAATTTTCATTGTGACGAGTACGAAGAGGAAGGCATATAATCTAAAGAAAGATTTTGAGAGCCATGCATGTGTTCACATTACCATATTTATCGATCTCAGCACTATGGTTAGGGATAAAATATGCAGAGTTGACCAAAAACATTTTAAATTTGCTTTTTTTTTTTTTTTCTCAGAATGTAAGCTAACACAAGCTACGTAAATTACAAAAAGTACTAAAGCATTGGTCCAGAATGATGATATAAAAATGATAAGAAATTAATAATTTTATTCAGATGCATTAAATTGATAAAAAGACTGAAAAAATACAATAATACTGTGCTAAAAAAAATCTTATAAAAAGTGTCAAGGTTTCCAAAAAAATTAGGCAATACAATCGTTTTTTTAACCAATCAGCATATTAAAATAATTTCATCATGTGCCACTGAAGACTAGAGTAATGATGCTAAAGATTAGGTTTTGCTACCACAGGAATAAATATAATTTCACAATTTTATTGTTTTTTCATTTCTTTTTTTTTTTTTTTTTTTAAATAAATGAAGCCTTGGTGAAACTTCAAAATCATGCAACCCATAATAAATGTATATTTTGACACAAAAATACAATAAATTTTGACAGTAAAAAAGCAATGTATACTGACATTGATTGGAGAAATGCACATGACTTCACATGGTGTAGCATATCCCCAGACGCATTTTAAATCCGCTCCGTCTGAACAAAATAAAACCTCTACCTCTATTTGGATGTAGTCCATTAGGTTTTGAAGGTCCATGTCATCTCGATAATCCACAATGGCTTTTTTCACAAATTTCCCCAGAGCATCGCGTGTCTGTGAACATGACACTTCATACAATCTAGCCACCAAATATATTTCCATACGCATATGTACCTGAAAATCAAACACTTACATCTGGGTTGTATATAATTGTGCTACGGGAGACAGGCCGACAGTGCTAATTCACCATGGCGGCTCTAATAGCATATGCTTTAGTGTGGTAATGAACTATTGGGGCCCCCCCTGAGCTCTCTCCATCTCCCCTGTCTGTTCTTTTAACCCTGGCATGTCATTAACAGGAAGACTCCTAGAAAGCCTCCATCGAAATGGAACATTTGGTCCCACTTTGATGTGGCAAAGCTCTTTAATCATTAAGCAGCGAAGATGCTTGAAGCGACATCGTTAAACTGCCCTCCCAGTTTAAAGGTGTGTGCTGCGAAGTACAGTGTGATGTAATACACACGACCTTCTCCTGGACTGTAGAACTTCAAGATTCCACTCGAATGATTAAGGAAATAGTAGACCGAAACTCTATAGCTAAAATTGTTGTTACGGTAAGATGAACAATGGCAGTGAATGGTGAATTGCTTTTAAATGGACTTGATATCCCGTGAGATGGACTTAGAGATAGATGACGGCTAAAACAGGTTAACCCTCCCTAAAAAAGCCATAGCCTAATGTTACAATTGATCTTAAACGGCCCTTAGTGTTTTAATTTCGTAACAGTAAAATACTTCATGTATAGCCTGTATCCCATATCAGTGCAGCAGAAAACACATCTAGTTTATAAATTATGGTTTCAAGTGAAAAATCACCTGGTCAGAGTAGAAGAAGCCCAGGATTGCAATGGCCATTTGTGTAAGAAAGACCAGGGTGAGGCTAAGTGAGAACTAGAGAGGAACAGGAAAGAAGATTTGCTTACTAATGAACATTGTTTGTAACTGCTATTTAAATAAAGGATCAAATGTAACTGATAAATAGCAGATATATGTACAGAGAATACTGAGGCTAGTTGTCACATGTTCTACAACTATTTGTGCTTCGCTGTGTAGGTTTATTTTTTGACCCTCAAACCCTAACTATAAAGGAGAACTCTGGTGCTGTTCATACAGTTCAGAAGATCGTTGAACTTCATACAGTTCAGCTCACCAAGCATGACGTTTGTGGTTTGACTTGTCCTGACTGTTTTCTAAGATGGCTCCTGTCTGTATACACGAAGTGAACTGTCTTCATTAAGTATCTTTTTATTAAAGGTCTGTACAAAGTTCTCAATGCTTTGTTTTGCATGTATGGACCCTCATTATGTTACTGTGTTAGTGTGGGGCTATTTTGTACGGAGGCATATTGCATTCACTTGAAGAAAAAAAATCTACTCTGTTTTTCTGAATTAACGAGTTAATTTTTCATGAGAAAAAAAAATGCTCTGTTTTTCTGAATTAATGAGTTAATTTTTCATGAGAAACATTTTTTTTGCTCTGTTTTTCTGAATTAACGAGTTAATTTTTCAAGAGAAAAAAAATTTTGCTCTGTTTTTCTGAATTAATGAGTTAATTTTTCATGAGAAAAAAAAGTTTTTGCTCTGTTTTTCTGAATTAATGAGTAAATTTTCATGAGAAAAAAAATTTCGCTCTGTTTTTCTGAATTAATGAGTTAATCTTTCATGTGAAAAAAAGTTTTTGCTCTGTTTTTCTGAATTAATTAGTTATTTTTTCATGAGAAAAAAATTTGCTCTGTTTTTCTGAATTAATGAGTTAGTTTTTCTTGAGAAAAAAGTTTTTGCTCTGTTTTTCTGAATTAATGAGTTAATTTTTAAACAGAAAAACAGAGCAAAACATTTTTTCTCATGAAAAATTAACTCGTTAATTCAGAAAAACAGAGCAAAAAAAATTTTTCTCATGAAAAATTAACTTGTTAATTCAGAAAAACAGAGCAATTTTTTTTCTCATGAAAAATTAACTCATTAATTCAGAAAAACAGAGCAATTTTTTTTCTCATGAAAAATTAACTCGTTAATTCAGAAAAACAGAGTAGATTTTTTTTCTTCAAGTGAATGCAATACGCCTCCGTAATTTTGAGCCTTGTTAGTGGTAAAACTGGCGATTTCTTTTTACTTAGTAAATGCGCCCATACTAGCATTAAACGCTTAACAGTTTTTAGAGATTCAACTCTCTACATTCGATTATCATGAAAACAAATCTCAGACAACGGTTGACTAGGTACCGATGTTTTATTAGAACAAAGGTTCATTTTGAGCCGGATTCTCCTTTAACGTATATCTGGGGTCTTTAGTGACATCCTTCACTACCCTCCTCCTCATTCATTTTTTAAAGTAAGACATCAACCTTCTTAGTATTCCCCAATCAATTCATTATAAACAATAAAATTATAAAAGAATTAATTTCAATTGTCAATAACAATTCAATTTAAAAAAAAATGTATTGGGTCGCTATAACGGCCCAGGAGTGTGTAACTGTAACTATGTTAATTGACAACAATATTTGAATCTTTGATAACTGAATAAGTGCAATTCACCTTTATTCCACAAGGTGGCAATGTCTGATACACAATTATGAAGTGGTGTTTCACTCATAGTTACCGCAGGCAGAAAACAAAAGAATAGGAATTATCATCAGCAAAACTTGAAATGGCTCAGCTATTTACTGCAAGTACTGAATAAAATCAAATCAGTCACTGTCACTTGATGGTGGATCTGGTGAAGAAGCTGTCAGCGATCAAAATTTTGATTTTGAAGATGTTGAAAATGATAGTTTTGAGAATGGTTGAGATTGCGAATATGAGTCAGATGCTGAATGTACTAGGAAATGAGCTCTGATGAGACAGTGATGATATAAAACATCTGCTCAAATTAATCTCTTCCAAGCTCCAAAAGGTAACAAAATATGCTTGATTTTATTCTTCTGAAATAGTTTCTCTAATATCAGGAGAGCTATAGAAAAGTGACTCTCCTCCGAACACAACTTGTAAATACGAACTTCCCAAGAGGACTTAAAAAGCACCTGTATTTCACATTTTTATCTAATTACCTATATTTATATTTTATTGTATTTCAGCTTTATTTCAATTAACAAAAAAATGTTTTTAACAATTCTAATTTTGTTAATCATAATATAAAATCATAACTTTTTAGTCCCACAACACCCCATGTGACAACTAGCCCTGGTTTTCCTTTATACAGCTATACTATTTTAACTACTGGAATGAAATGAAGCCTAATCCTTATAAGTCACTTTGAATAAATATGTTAACAACGTGTAGTAATTCATATTCTGCTCACAATTTTAAGGAGCCTTATATTTTCGCGCAGAGCTCCGATGCATCCACAGAAGGTGATGAAGAACATGACCACCCCCACCACAATGAGAATCACAGCAGGATCAATGAGGAACGTGTCACGCACTGTGTCTGTGGTGAGAAAAAAACACAGAAAAAGTCTCTTAATTGATCCACACACATCTGAGGAACACACACAAAATAGTTGTCATACCTGTCGCCTTTTGAACTTTGGCATATACCCCAATGGCTACAATAAGGAGAGAAAACACCTAAAAAAAAAAAATAAACATCAATAAATAACATGAAATTTTCAACTACAGTACACTGTCACGAAATATAGTTACTTAATAAACTTAACACATTCATATTCAGTATCTCACAAAAGTGAGTACACCCCTCACATTTCAGCAAACATTTGAGACTTCTCAATGAAACTTGTATGTATTTTAGAGTAGTCAATATGCTGCCTGTGTAGCAGAATATATTTACTGTCCTCTGAAAATAACTCAAAATACAGCCATTATTTTCAAAATGGCTGGCAACAAAAGTGAGTGCACCCTGAATGATAATAGCTGTACGTTATTTAACCCTGCAAAGCCACATGTGCTATTCTTCATGTTCATGTTTTTGTCTGCTTGACAGGACCATACAAATTTGTGTTTCTTGTAGGGATGGGTAATAAATATCGATTTCTCGATATTAATCGATTCTCATTTTTACGAACCGATATCGATTCTTAAATCTCAAGAATTGATTAGTCATCCAGTTTCATTTGAATGAATGGGACATTGTATCGCGGCTGCGTGCATCCAAAAAAAATTGCAATAATCTTTGTCCTTTGTTACTATTGATATGAAACAAAGTCTCAAATTTCAAATTACGTCCATTTTCTTCAGAAATTCAAAAACATAAATAGTGTTTTGGCGCTGTGGCGTGGAGATCGCTCTGGCGTAGCTCAAGAGAAGCAGCAGTGCTGATCTCTCTTCCGGGTTAATAATACCAGTCACAGCACGAAATAAACATGAATGAGCATCTGAAAGTGTGTTAAAAGATAGAGTACAACTTATCGAAATCCTTATCATGTCACATTGATTCACTCAATCAGCGTTTCAACCGTGGAAAGACGTCAATTAAACAGCTTGTAATCAATGTCATGTATCGTCATATTTACCTCAGAAAACCCACATAACTCGTTAGTCCACACTCGTTAGTGTTAGTTCTTCAATATTTAATGCATATTTGAACATATCTGGCAAGTCTTTATGACAGCCACCATTTAAATGTTTATATTTCATATAATCCTCTTATTATAAAAATAAATAAAAGTGTAATTTAAGTGTTTTTATAGCTACAAAACAGTTCATTATTACCTTCATATTAGGCTAATGAAGCCTAGTAGGCTACAACTAGACTCCCATAGTTTACAGCATTTAAGAGATTTGATTCCCTTGAGAAAAATTTCCATTTATTGTAACTGATATCCAAAATAATCAATATTGAATCGAATTGAATCGTAATCGAAATTGAATCGAATTGCAAGCTTGTGAATCGAAATCGAATCGAATTGTGAAATTTGTCTCAATACCCAGCCCTAGTTTCTTGTATTAGAGCTGTTTGTGCTTTGAGTACGATTCTCTCATAGGCCTACTGGCCACTGAATGCTCAACATGGCTCCTCATGGAAGAACTTTAAGGTTTTGAGAAATCACAGAGAAATGCCCGGAATCACAGGCAAATTGATGCTCATTCACGCAAGTGACAATCACGCAGTGTGAATGAGCAAAGACGCGATCTAAGAGAATCGCCGACGAGTTCACAATTCTGCTATGTGAAAAGTGTTTTGACTGAAAACTACATCGGCGATTACCAACAGTCAATGAGAGAGCAAGATGCAGAGCAGCAGGGAGTTCGGGGAGGAGTTATAGGTCATATATCAACATATGGCATTGTTTCAGAAAAAGGCTTCTTCTCTGTCTATTTGGACACAAGAAATCGAAGAAAAATTAGTAGAAATTTGGCAGGAGCATCCGTGTGTGTTTGACATTTCATCTGAGCTGTACCACAACCGGGTCGAAAAAGAAAAAGGCTCACATGAGAATTCCGGTCTTGCACGTGTGATGTTGTTTCCTTGTCGCATCTCGCGTGTGTTTGTTGTGAAATGTGTAGTTTGCGCACAGCGTGCTAGACAGAGTTGTCGGCGATTCTATTGTAAAATCATGCAGTGTGAAACCTTCTGTCGCCAATCCATCATGCAGTGTGAACACAGCAGCGACTGAATGCTGGCCAAGATAGTCATGCAGTGTGAAAGGAACAGCGACCCGACTACTTTGAAAATCGTGCAGTCTGAATTAGGCATAAGATTAACTTGTTTGGCTCAGATGGTGTCCGCATGTGTGGCGATGCCCTGGTGAGGAGTAAAGAGAAAATTGTGTCTTGCCTACAGTCGAGTATGGTGGTGGTAGCATCCTGGTCTGGGGCTGCTTGAGTGCTGGAGACATGTAGACATGGAGACATGTAGAAGCTGAACATGATGCCCTCCCTTCAGAAACTGGACAGAACGGCATGATAACGAAACCCCAAACACATCGTCAAGATGACAACTGCCTTGCTGAGGAAGCTGAAGGTGATGGAGTGGCCAAGTGTGTCAAGATATTCTAAAATATTGGCTGAAATGTGAGGGGTGTACTCACTTTTGTGAGATACTGTAGGTCAGATACATTTGTTTTTTCTTGAATACACATTGGCCACAATTAATTACCCTTTTTTCAATTCTTTTTGTAACTTCCTTTTGCCAAGATAACAACTCTGAGTCTCCTATAATGCCTGATGAGAACACCTGACAAGTGATCAGAGACCATTCCTTCATATCTCTCCACATCCTTCAAATTCCCAGGTCCATGTTAACACACTCTGCTCTTCAGTTTGGGGTTCCGGTCAGTAGAGTGTGATGGGCATGCCAAAAGCTTCATTTTGTGCTAAGTGACCCTTTTTTATGATGATTTTGTTGTTAGTTTTGGATCAGTGTCCTGGTGGAATATCCAAGCATGGCTGATTATAAGATTTCTTGCAGAGGCGGTCAAGTTTTGATTTTATTATCTGTTAATATTTGACTTTGCCATGTCTCGGAATAAGATGTCCTTGACCTCCAGCAGAAAAATAGTCCCTCAACATTAAAGATCCAGCAGTTTATTTCGTTCATATGTTTTTTTTTTTTTTTTTTGTCACTGTGTGCAGTTTGCTGTCCAATAACCTTATTAATCTAAGTTAATCTAAGTTAAGATCAGAGCAACTCAAAATTTTGACCCGAAAAAAAAAAAAAAAACTGAGTGGTACCCCTGTCATTGTTTTTTTTTTTTTTTTTTCGATGCGAAAAAACAAGTTTCTCCAATCTTCTCAAAACTCTGGATTCTGATAGAGGGCCTTGAGACTTAGACCTGAGTGCAAAAATGGAGTCTCTAGACCCTTCCAGAGCTGAGATATTGAGATCCGACGTTGCATTTATGCCACTATCAAAATCTCAATATCTCAGCTCTGCAAGGGTCTAGAGCCTCCATTTTTGTACTCAGGTCTAAGTATCTTGGCCCTCTATCAGAATCCAGAGTTTCAAGAAGATCAGAGAAACTCAAAATCAGTGATACCCCTGTCGTTTTTTTTTTGTTTTTTTTTGGTGCCAAAAAATACGTTTCTCCAATCTTCTCAAAACTCTGGATTCTGATAGAGGGCCACGAGACTTAGACCTGAGTGCAAAAATTGAGTTTCTAGACCCTTCCAGAGCTGAGATATTGAGATCCCACGTAGCATTTATGCCAATGAAAGCTTTAGCTTAAGTTCTGTCAGCAAGACTCAATAAGCGCGTCATGTATTACCTCATTCCTATCCAATCAGGTGTTAACAGTCACAGTATAAAAGATTGGTACTTACACTTTTCTGAGTTCGCAGATGCTGACCCTGCCATTCACCTCCATCCTCCCCAACCACCACCAAGATGGTACCTTCCCCTCCATCCTCCCCATCACCACCACCAGGATGGTCCTTTCCGTACCTCTAGGGAATCGGCTGCGCCTCCGCCTTCATCTCAGGCGGGACATGCAGATTCGGTTAACCTCGCTTTGCTCGCTAAGGATGGGGCCTATGCCAAAGAACTCATAAATTTATGCTTGCTGAGCTGTCAATAAATGTATTCTGCTTTTCAACTTATCTCCCGAGTCTTTCTGGTAGAATTATAAATATCTCAAAATCTCAGCTCTGGAAGGGTCTAGAGCCTCCATTTTTGCTCTCAGGTCTAAGTCTCATGGCCCTCTATCAGAATACAGAGTTTCAAGAAGATCAGAGAAACAAAAAATTTCGACCCCCCCCCCAAAAAAACGACAATGGTACCCCTGTCGTTTTTTTTTTTGGTGCGAAAAAATAAGTTTCTCCAATCTTCTCAAAACTCTGGATTCTGATAGAGGGCCACGAGACTTAGACCTGAGTGCAAAAATGGAGTTTCTAGACCCTTCAAGAGCTGAGATATTGAGATACCACGTAGCATTTATGCCAATGAAAGCTTTAGCTTAAATTCTGTCAGCAAGACTCAATAAGCGCGTCATGTATTACCTCATTCCTATCCAATCAGGTGTTAACAGTCACAGTATAAAAGATTGGTACTTACACTTTTCTGAGTTCGCAGATGCTGACCCTGCCATTCACCTCCATCCTCCCCAACCACCACCAAGATGGTACCTTCCCCTCCATCCTCCCCATCACCACCACCAGGATGGTCCTTTCCGTACCTCCAGGGGGTCGGCTGCGCCTCCGCCTTCATCTCAGGCGGGACATGCAGATTCGGCTAACCTCGCTTTGCTCGCTAAGGATGGGGCCTACGCCAAAGAACTCATAAATTTATGCTTGCTGAGCTGTCAATAAATGTATTCTGCTTTTCAACTTATCTCCCGAGTCTTTCTGGTAGAATTATAAATATCTCAAAATCTCAGCTCTGGAAGGGTCTAGAGCCTCCATTTTTGCTCTCAGGTCTAAGTCTCATGGCCCTCTGTCAGAATACAGAGTTTCAAGAAGATCAGAGAAACAAAAAATTTTGACCCCCCCCCCCCCCCCCCCCAAAAAAAAAAACCGACAATGGTACCCCTGTCGTTTTTTGTTTTTTTTTGGTGCGTAAAAATAAGTTTCTCCAATCTTCTCAAAACTCTGGATTCTGATAGAGGGCCATGAGACTTAGACCTGAGTGCAAAAATGGAGTCTCTAGACTATTCCAGAGCTGAGATATTGAGATCCGACGTAGCATTTATGCCACTATAAAAATCTCAATATCTCAGCTCTGGAAGGGTCTAGAGCCTCCATTTTTGTACTCAGGTCTAAGTCTCATGGCCCTCTATCAGAATCCAGAGTTTCAAGAAGATCAGAGAAACTCAAAATTTCGACCCCCCCCCCCAAAAAAAACGACAGTGGTACCCCTTTCCGTTTTTTTTTTTTTTGGTGGGAAAAAATAAGTTTCTCCAATCTTCTCAAAACTCTGGATTATGATGGAGGGCCACGAGACTTAGACCTGAGTGCAAAAATGGAGTTTCTAGACCCTTCCAGAGCTGAGATATTGAGATCCCTCGTAGCATTTATGCCAATGAAAGCTTTAGCTTAAGTTCTGTCAGCAAGACTCAAAAAGCGCGTCATGTATTATCTCATTCCTATCCAATCAGGTGTTAACAGTCACAGTATAAAAGATTGGTACTTACACTTTTCTGAGTTCACAGATGCTGACCCTGCCATTCACCTCCATCCTCCCCAACCACCACCAAGATGGTACCTTCCCCTCCATCCTCCCCATCAACACCACCAGGATGGTCCTTTCCTTACCTCCAGGGGGTCGGCTGCGCCCCCGCCTTCATCTCAGGCGGGACATGCAGATTCGGCTAACCTCGCTTTGCTCGCTAAGGATGGGGCCTACGCCAAAGAACTCATAAATTTATGCTTGCTGAGCTGTCAATAAATGTATTATGCTCTTCAACTTATCTCCAGAGTCTTTCTGGTAGAATTATAAATATCTCAATATCTCAGCTCTGGAAGGGTCTAGAGCCTCCATGTTTGCTCTCAGGTCTAAGTCTCATGGCCCTCTATCAGAATACAGAGTTTCAAGAAGATCAGAGAAACAAAAAATTTCGACCCCCCCAAAAAAACAACAGTGGTACCCCTGTCGTTTTTTTTTTTTCGGTGCGAAAAAATAAGTTTCTCCAATCTTCTCAAAACTCTGGATTCTGATAGAGGGCCTTGAGACTTACACCTGAGTGCAAAAATGGAGTCTCTAGACCTTTCCAGAGCTGAGATATTGAGATCCGACGTAGCATTTATGCCACTATAAAATTCTCAATATCTCAGGTCTGGAAGGGTCTAGAGCCTCCATTTTTGTACTCAGGTCTAAGTCTCCTGGCCCTCTATCAGAATCCAGAGTTTCAAGAAGATCAGAGAAACTCAAAATTTCGACCCCCCCCCCCCCCCCCAAAAAAAAAAAAAAAAAACGACAGTGGTACCCCTTTCGTTTTTTTTTTTTCGATGCGAAAAAATAAGTTTCTCCAATCTTCTCAAAACTCTGGATTCTGATAGAGGGCCTTGAGACTTACACCTGAGTGCAAAAATGGAGTCTCTAGACCCTTCCAGAGCTGAGATATTGAGATCCCACGTAGCATTTATGCCAATGAAAGCTTTAGCTTAAGTTCTGTCAGCAAGACTCAATAAGCGCGTCATGTATTACCTCATTCCTATCCAATCAGGTGTTAACAGTCACAGTATAAAAGATTGGTACTTACACTTTTCTGAGTTCGCAGATGCTGACCCTGCCATTCACCTCCATCCTCCCCAACCACCACCAAGATGGTAGCTTCCCCTCCATACTCCCCATCAACACCACCAGGATGGTCCTTTCCTTACCTCCAGGGGGTCGGCTTCGCCCCCGCCTTCATCTCAGGCGGGACATGCAGATTCGGCTAACCTCGCTTTGCTCGCTAAGGACGGGGCCTACCCCAAAGAACTCATAAATTTATGCTTGCTGAGCTGTCAATAAATGTATTCTGCTTTTCAACTCATCTCCCGAGTCTTTCTGGTAGAATTATAAATATCTGAATATCTCCGCTCTGGAAGGGTCTAGAGCCTCCATTTTGCTCTCAGGTCTAAGTCTCATGGTCCTCTATCAGAATACAGAGTTTCAAGAAGATCAGAGAAACAAAACATTTCGACGCCCCAATAAAACAACAGTGGTACCCCTGTCGTTTTTTTTTTTTTTTCGGTGCGAAAAAATAAGTTTCTCCAATCTTCTCAAAACTCTGGATTCTGATAGAGGGCCATGAGACTTAGACCTGAGTGCAAAAATGGAGTCTCTAGACCATTCCAGAGCTGAGATATTGAGATCCCTCGTAGCATTTATGCCACTATAAAAATCTCAATATCTCAGCTCTGGAAGGGTCTAGAGCCTCCATTTTTGTACTCAGGTCTAAGTCTCCTGGCCCTCTATCAGGATCAAGAGTTTCAAGAAGATCAGAGAACCTCAAAATTTCGAGCCCCCCCAAAAAACGACAGTGGTACCCCTTTCGTTTTTTTTTTTTCGATGCGAAAAAGTAAGATTCTCCAATCTTCTCAAATCTCTGGATTCTGATAGAGGGCCTTGAGACTTAGACCTGAGTGCAAAAATGGAGTCTCTGGACCCTTCCAGAATTGAGATATTGAGATCCCACATAGCATTTATGCCATCATAAAAATCTCAATATCTCAGCTCTGGAAGGGTCTAGAGCCTCCATTTTTGCACTCAGGTCTAAGTCTCATGGCCCTCTATCAGAATCTAGAGTTTCAAAAAGATCAGAGAAACTCAAAATTTCGACCCCCCCCAAAAAAAACGACAGTGGTACGTACCCCTTTCGTTTTTTTTTCCGATGCGAAAACATAAGTTTCTGCAATCTTCTCAAAACTCTGGATTCTGATAGAGGGCCTTTAGACAGACCTGAGTGCAAAAATGGAGTCTCTAGACCCTTCCAGAGCTGAGATATTGAGATCTGACGTAGCATTTATGCCACTATAATAATCTCAATATCTCAGCTCTGGAAGGGTCTAGAGCCTCCATTTTCTGATCTCCAAGAAGATCAGAGAAACTCAAAATTTCGACCCCCCCCCCCGACAGTGGTACCCCTTTCGTTTTTTTTTTTCGTAAGGGGTACCACTGTCGTTTTTTTTTTCGGGCCGAATTTTTGAGTTTCGATATCTCAGCTCTGGAAGGGGCTAGAGCCTCCATTTTTGCACTCAGGTCTAAGTCTCATGGCCCTCTATCAGAATTTGGGAAGATTGGAGAAACTTAATTTTTCGCCCCAAAAAAAAAACATAAGGGGTACCACTGTCGTTTTTTTTTCGGGCCGAATTTTTGAGTTTCGATATCTCAGCTCTGGAAGGGGCTAGAGCCTCCATTTTTGCACTCAGGTCTAAGTCTCATGGCCCTCTATCAGAATTTGGGAAGATTGGAGAAACTAAATTTTTCGCCGAAAAAAAAAACGTAAGGGGTACCACTGTCGTTTTTTTTTTTCGGGCCGAATTTTTGAGTTTCCATATCTCAGCTCTGGAAGGGGCTAGAGCCTCCATTTTTGCACTCAGGTCTAAGTCTCATGGCCCTCTATCAGAATTTGGGAAGATTGGAGAAACTTAATTTTTCGCCCAAAAAAAAAAACGTAAGGGGTACCACTGTCGTTTTTTTTTCGGGCCGAATTTTTTGAGTTTTGATATCTCAGCTCTGGAAGGGGCTAGAGCCTCCATTTTTGCACTCAGGTCTAAGTCTCATGGCCCTCTATCAGAATTTGGGAAGATTGAAGAAACTTAATTTTTCGCCCCAAAAAAAAAAACGTAAGGGGTACCACTGTCGTTTTTTTTTCGGGCCGAATTTTTGTGTTTCGATATCTCAGCTCTGGAAGGGGCTAGAGCCTCCATTTTTGCACTCAGGTCTAAGTCTCATGGCCCTCTATCAGAATTTGGGAAGATTGGAGAAACTTAATTTTTCGCCGAAAAAAAAAACGTAAGGGGTACCACTGTCGTTTTTTTTTTCGGGCCGAATTTTTGAGTTTCCATATCTCAGCTCTGGAAGGGGCTAGAGCCTCCATTTTTGCACTCAGGTCTAAGTCTCATGGCCCTCTATCAGAATCCAGAGTTTTGGGAAGATTGGAGAAACTTAATTTTTCACCCCAAAAAAAAAAAACGTAAGGGGTACCACTGTCGTTTTTTTTTTTCGGGCCGAATTTTTGAGTTTCGATATCTCAGCTCTGGAAGGGGCTAGAGCCTCCATTTTTGCACTCAGGTGTAAGTCTCATGGCCCTCTATCAGAATTTGGGAAGATTGGAGAAACTTAATTTTTCGCCCCAAAAAAAAAACATAAGGGGTACCACTGTCGTTTTTTTTTCGGGCCGAATTTTTGAGTTTCGATATCTCAGCTCTGGAAGGGGCTAGAGCCTCCATTTTTGCACTCAGGTCTAAGTCTCATGGCCCTCTATCAGAATTTGGGAAGATTGGAGAAACTTAATTTTTCGCCGAAAAAAAAAAACGTAAGGGGTACCACTGTCGTTTTTTTTTTCGGGCCGAATTTTTGAGTTTCCATATCTCAGCTCTGGAAGGGGCTAGAGCCTCCATATTTGTACTCAGGTCTAAGTCTCATGGCCCTCTATCAGAATTTGGGAAGATTGGAGAAACTTAATTTTTCGCCCAAAAAAAAAAACGTAAGGGGTACCACTGTCGTTTTTTTTTCGGGCCGAATTTTTGAGTTTCGATATCTCAGCTCTGGAAGGGGCTAGAGCCTCCATTTTTGCACTCAGGTCTAAGTCTCATGGCCCTCTATCAGAATCCAGAGTTTTGGGAAGATTGGAGAAACTTAATTTTTCGCCCCAAAAAAAAAAACGTAAGGGGTACCACTGTCGTTTTTTTTTTTTTTCGGGACGAATTTTTGAGTTTCCATATCTCAGCTCTGGAAGGGGCTAGAGCCTCCATTTTTGCACTCAGGTCTAAGTCTCATGGCCCTCTATCAGAATTTGGGAAGATTGGAGAAACTTAATTTTTCGCCCAAAAAAAAAACGTAAGGGGTACCACTGTCGTTTTTTTTTCGGGCCGAATTTTTGAGTTTCGATATCTCAGCTCTGGAAGGGGCTAGAGCCTCCATTTTTGCACTCAGGTCTAAGTCTCATGGCCCTCTATCAGAATTTGGGAAGATTGGAGAAACTTAATTTTTCGCCCCAAAAAAAAAAACGTAAGGGGTACCACTGTCGTTTTTTTTCGGGCCGAATTTTTGAGTTTCGATATCTCAGCTCTGGAAGGGGCTAGAGCCTCCATTTTTGCACTCAGGTCTAAGTCTCATGGCCCTCTATCAGAATTTGGGAAGATTGGAGAAACTAAATTTTTCGCCGAAAAAAAAAACGTAAGGGGTACCACTGTCGTTTTTTTTTTTTCGGGCCGAATTTTTGAGTTTCCATATCTCAGCTCTGGAAGGGGCTAGAGCCTCCATTTTTGCACTCAGGTCTAAGTCTCATGGCCCTCTATCAGAATTTGGGAAGATTGGAGAAACTTAATTTTTCGCCCAAAAAAAAAAACGTAAGGGGTACCACTGTCGTTTTTTTTTCGGGCCGAATTTTTTGAGTTTTGATATCTCAGCTCTGGAAGGGGCTAGAGCCTCCATTTTTGCACTCAGGTCTAAGTCTCATGGCCCTCTATCAGAATTTGGGAAGATTGAAGAAACTTAATTTTTCGCCCCAAAAAAAAAAACGTAAGGGGTACCACTGTCGTTTTTTTTTCGGGCCGAATTTTTGTGTTTCGATATCTCAGCTCTGGAAGGGGCTAGAGCCTCCATTTTTGCACTCAGGTCTAAGTCTCATGGCCCTCTATCAGAATTTGGGAAGATTGGAGAAACTTAATTTTTCGCCGAAAAAAAAAACGTAAGGGGTACCACTGTCGTTTTTTTTTTCGGGCCGAATTTTTGAGTTTCCATATCTCAGCTCTGGAAGGGGCTAGAGCCTCCATTTTTGCACTCAGGTCTAAGTCTCATGGCCCTCTATCAGAATCCAGAGTTTTGGGAAGATTGGAGAAACTTAATTTTTCACCCCAAAAAAAAAAAACGTAAGGGGTACCACTGTCGTTTTTTTTTTTCGGGCCGAATTTTTGAGTTTCGATATCTCAGCTCTGGAAGGGGCTAGAGCCTCCATTTTTGCACTCAGGTGTAAGTCTCATGGCCCTCTATCAGAATTTGGGAAGATTGGAGAAACTTAATTTTTCGCCCCAAAAAAAAAACATAAGGGGTACCACTGTCGTTTTTTTTTCGGGCCGAATTTTTGAGTTTCGATATCTCAGCTCTGGAAGGGGCTAGAGCCTCCATTTTTGCACTCAGGTCTAAGTCTCATGGCCCTCTATCAGAATTTGGGAAGATTGGAGAAACTTAATTTTTCGCCGAAAAAAAAAAACGTAAGGGGTACCACTGTCGTTTTTTTTTTCGGGCCGAATTTTTGAGTTTCCATATCTCAGCTCTGGAAGGGGCTAGAGCCTCCATATTTGTACTCAGGTCTAAGTCTCATGGCCCTCTATCAGAATTTGGGAAGATTGGAGAAACTTAATTTTTCGCCCAAAAAAAAAAACGTAAGGGGTACCACTGTCGTTTTTTTTTCGGGCCGAATTTTTGAGTTTCGATATCTCAGCTCTGGAAGGGGCTAGAGCCTCCATTTTTGCACTCAGGTCTAAGTCTCATGGCCCTCTATCAGAATCCAGAGTTTTGGGAAGATTGGAGAAACTTAATTTTTCGCCCCAAAAAAAAAACGTAAGGGGTACCACTGTCGTTTTTTTTTTTTTTCGGGACGAATTTTTGAGTTTCCATATCTCAGCTCTGGAAGGGGCTAGAGCCTCCATTTTTGCACTCAGGTCTAAGTCTCATGGCCCTCTATCAGAATTTGGGAAGATTGGAGAAACTTAATTTTTCGCCCAAAAAAAAAACGTAAGGGGTACCACTGTCGTTTTTTTTTCGGGCCGAATTTTTGAGTTTCGATATCTCAGCTCTGGAAGGGGCTAGAGCCTCCATTTTTGCACTCAGGTCTAAGTCTCATGGCCCTCTATCAGAATTTGGGAAGATTGGAGAAACTTAATTTTTCGCCCCAAAAAAAAAAACGTAAGGGGTACCACTGTCGTTTTTTTTCGGGCCGAATTTTTGAGTTTCGATATCTCAGCTCTGGAAGGGGCTAGAGCCTCCATTTTTGCACTCAGGTCTAAGTCTCATGGCCCTCTATCAGAATTTGGGAAGATTGGAGAAACTTAATTTTTCGCCCAAAAAAAAAAACGTAAGGGGTACCACTGTCGTTTTTTTTTCGGGCCGAATTTTTGAGTTTCGATATCTCAGCTCTGGAAGGGGCTAGAGCCTCCATTTTTGCACTCAGGTCTAAGTCTCATGGCCCTCTATCAGAATTTGGGAAGATTGGAGAAACTTAATTTTTCGCCCCAAAAAAAAAAACGTAAGGGGTACCACTGTCGTTTTTTTTCGGGCCGAATTTTTGAGTTTCGATATCTCAGCTCTGGAAGGGGCTAGAGCCTCCATTTTTGCACTCAGGTCTAAGTCTCATGGCCCTCTATCAGAATTTGGGAAGATTGGAGAAACTTAATTTTTCGCCCCAAAAAAAAAAACGTAAGGGGTACCACTGTCGTTTTTTTTCGGGCCGAATTTTTGAGTTTCGATATCTCAGCTCTGGAAGGGGCTAGAGCCTCCATTTTTGCACTCAGGTCTAAGTCTCATGGCCCTCTATCAGAATTTGGGAAGATTGGAGAAACTTAATTTTTCGCCCCAAAAAAAAAAAACGTAAGGGGTACCACTGTCGTTTTTTTTTCGGGCCGAATTTTTGAGTTTCGATATCTCAGCTCTGGAAGGGGCTAGAGCCTCCATTTTTGCACTCAGGTCTAAGTCTCATGGCCCTCTATCAGAATTTGGGAAGATTGGAGAAACTTAATTTTTCGCCCAAAAAAAAAAAACGTAAGGGGTACCACTGTCGTTTTTTTTTTCGGGCCGAATTTTTGCGTTTCGATATCTCAGCTCTGGAAGGGGCTAGAGCCTCCATTTTTGCACTCAGGTCTAAGTCTCATGGCCCTCTATAAGAATCCAGAGTTTTGGGAAGATTGGAGAAACTTAATTTTTCGCCGAAAAAAAAAACGTAAGGGGTACCACTGTCGTTTTTTTTTTTTCGGGACGAATTTTTGAGTTTCCATATCTCAGCTCTGGAAGGGGCTAGAGCCTCCATTTTTGCACTCAGGTCTAAGTCTCATGGCCCTCTATCAGAATTTGGGAAGATTGGAGAAACTTAATTTTTCGCCCCAAAAAAAAAAACGTAAGGGGTACCACTGTCGTTTTTTTTCGGGCCGAATTTTTGAGTTTCGATATCTCAGCTCTGGAAGGGGCTAGAGCCTCCATTTTTGCACTCAGGTCTAAGTCTCATGGCCCTCTATCAGAATTTGGGAAGATTGGAGAAACTTAATTTTTCGCCCCAAAAAAAAAAACGTAAGGGGTACCACTGTCGTTTTTTTTTCGGGCCGAATTTTTGAGTTTCGATATCTCAGCTCTGGAAGGGGCTAGAGCCTCCATTTTTGCACTCAGGTCTAAGTCTCATGGCCCTCTATCAGAATTTGGGAAGATTGGAGAAACTTAATTTTTCGCCCAAAAAAAAAAAACGTAAGGGGTACCACTGTCGTTTTTTTTTTCGGGCCGAATTTTTGCGTTTCGATATCTCAGCTCTGGAAGGGGCTAGAGCCTCCATTTTTGCACTCAGGTCTAAGTCTCATGGCCCTCTATCAGAATCCAGAGTTTTGGGAAGATTGGAGAAACTTAATTTTTCGCCCCCCAAAAAAAAACGTAAGGGGTACCACTGTCGTTTTTTTTTTTTCGGGACGAATTTTTGAGTTTCCATATCTCAGCTCTGGAAGGGGCTAGAGCCTCCATTTTTGCACTCAGGTCTAAGTCTCATGGCCCTCTATCAGAATTTGGGAAGATTGGAGAAACTTAATTTTTCGCCCCAAAACAAAAACGTAAGGGGTACCACTGTCGTTTTTTTTTCGGGCCGAATTTTTGAGTTTCGATATCTCAGCTCTGGAAGGGGCTAGAGCCTCCATTTTTGCACTCAGGTCTAAGTCTCATGGCCCTCTATCAGAATTTGGGAAGATTGGAGAAACTTAATTTTTCGCCGAAAAAAAAAACGTAAGGGGTACCACTGTCGTTTTTTTTTTCGGGCCGAATTTTTGAGTTTCCATATCTCAGCTCTGGAAGGGGCTAGAGCCTCCATTTTTGCACTCAGGTCTAAGTCTCATGGCCCTCTATCAGAATTTGGGAAGATTGGAGAAACTTAATTTTTCGCCCAAAAAAAAAAACGTAAGGGGTACCACTGTCGTTTTTTTTTTCGGGCCGAATTTTTGAGTTTCGATATCTCAGCTCTGGAAGGGGCTAGAGCCTCCATTTTTGCACTCAGGTCTAAGTCTCATGGCCCTCTATCAGAATTTGGGAAGATTGGAGAAACTTAATTTTTCGCCCAAAAAAAAAAACGTAAGGGGTACCACTGTCGTTTTTTTTTCGGGCCGAATTTTTGAGTTTCGATATCTCAGCTCTGGAAGGGGCTAGAGCCTCCATTTTTGCACTCAGGTCTAAGTCTCATGGCCCTCTATCAGAATCCAGAGTTTTGGGAAGATTGGAGAAACTTAATTTTTCGCCCCAAAAAAAAAAACGTAAGGGGTACCACTGTCGTTTTTTTTTTTTCGGGCCGAATTTTTGAGTTTCCATATCTCAGCTCTGGAAGGGGCTAGAGCCTCCATTTTTGCACTCAGGTCTAAGTCTCATGGCCCCCTATCAGAATTTGGGAAGATTGGAGAAACTTAATTTTTCGCCCCAAAAAAAAAAACGTAAGGGGTACCACTGTCGTTTTTTTTTTCGGGCCGAATTTTTGAGTTTCGATATCTCAGCTCTGGAAGGGGCTAGAGCCTCCATTTTTGCACTCAGGTCTAAGTCTCATGGCCCTCTATCAGAATTTGGGAAGATTGGAGAAACTTAATTTTTCGCCGAAAAAAAAAACGTAAGGGGTACCACTGTCGTTTTTTTTTTCGGGCCGAATTTTTGAGTTTCCATATCTCAGCTCTGGAAGGGGCTAGAGCCTCCATTTTTGCACTCAGGTCTAAGTCTCATGGCCCTCTATCAGAGTTTGGGAAGATTGGAGAAACTTAATTTTTCGCCCAAAAAAAAAACGTAAGGGGTACCACTGTCGTTTTTTTTTCGGGCCGAATTTTTGAGTTTCGATATCTCAGCTCTGGAAGGGGCTAGAGCCTCCATTCTTTGCACTCAGGTCTAAGTCTCATGGCCCTCTATCAGAATTTGGGAAGATTGGAGAAACTTAATTTTTCGCCCCAAAAAAAAAAACGTAAGGGGTACCACTGTCGTTTTTTTTCGGGCCGAATTTTTGAGTTTCGATATCTCAGCTCTGGAAGGGGCTAGAGCCTCCATTTTTGCACTCAGGTCTAAGTCTCATTGCCCTCTATCAGAATTTGGGAAGATTGGAGAAACTTAATTTTTCGCCCCAAAAAAAAAAACGTAAGGGGTACCACTGTCGTTTTTTTTTCGGGCCGAATTTTTGAGTTTCGATATCTCAGCTCTGGAAGGGGCTAGAGCCTCCATTTTTGCACTCAGGTCTAAGTCTCATGGCCCTCTATCAGAATTTGGGAAGATTGGAGAAACTTAATTTTTCGCCGAAAAAAAAAACGTAAGGGGTACCACTGTCGTTTTTTTTTTCGGGCCGAATTTTTGAGTTTCCATATCTCAGCTCTGGAAGGGGCTAGAGCCTCCATTTTTGCACTCAGGTCTAAGTCTCATGGCCCTCTATCAGAATTTGGGAAGATTGGAGAAACTTAATTTTTCGCCCAAAAAAAAAAACGTAAGGGGTACCACTGTCGTTTTTTTTTCGGGCCGAATTTTTGAGTTTCGATATCTCAGCTCTGGAAGGGGCTAGAGCCTCCATTTTTGCACTCAGGTCTAAGTCTCATGGCCCTCTATCAGAATTTGGGAAGATTGGAGAAACTTAATTTTTCGCCCAAAAAAAAAAAACGTAAGGGGTACCACTGTCGTTTTTTTTTCGGGCCGAATTTTTGAGTTTCGATATCTCAGCTCTGGAAGGGGCTAGAGCCTCCATTTTTGCACTCAGGTCTAAGTCTCATGGCCCTCTATCAGAATCCAGAGTTTTGGGAAGATTGGAGAAACTTAATTTTTCGCCCCAAAAAAAAAAACGTAAGTGGGTACCACTGTCGTTTTTTTTTTTCGGGCCGAATTTTTGAGTTTCCATATCTCAGCTCTGGAAGGGGCTAGAGCCTCCATTTTTGCACTCAGGTCTAAGTCTCATGGCCCTCTATCAGAATTTGGGAAGATTGGAGAAACTTAATTTTTCGCCCCAAAAAAAAAAACGTAAGGGGTACCACTGTCGTTTTTTTTTCGGGCCGAATTTTTGAGTTTCGATATCTCAGCTCTGGAAGGGGCTAGAGCCTCCATTTTTGCACTCAGGTCTAAGTCTCATGGCCCTCTATCAGAATTTGGGAAGATTGGAGAAACTTAATTTTTCGCCGAAAAAAAAAACGTAAGGGGTACCACTGTCGTTTTTTTTTTCGGGCCGAATTTTTGAGTTTCCATATCTCAGCTCTGGAAGGGGCTAGAGCCTCCATTTTTGCACTCAGGTCTAAGTCTCATGGCCCTCTATCAGAATTTGGGAAGATTGGAGAAACTTAATTTTTCGCCCCAAAAAAAAAAACGTAAGGGGTACCACTGTCGTTTTTTTTTCGGGCCGAATTTTTGAGTTTCGATATCTCAGCTCTGGAAGGGGCTAGAGCCTCCATTTTTGCACTCAGGTCTAAGTCTCATGGCCCTCTATCAGAATTTGGGAAGATTGGAGAAACTTAATTTTTCGCCCCAAAAAAAAAAACGTAAGGGGTACCACTGTCGTTTTTTTTCGGGCCGAATTTTTGAGTTTCGATATCTCAGCTCTGGAAGGGGCTAGAGCCTCCATTTTTGCACTCAGGTCTAAGTCTCATTGCCCTCTATCAGAATTTGGGAAGATTGGAGAAACTTAATTTTTCGCCCCAAAAAAAAAAACGTAAGGGGTACCACTGTCGTTTTTTTTTTCGGGCCGAATTTTTGAGTTTCGATATCTCAGCTCTGGAAGGGGCTAGAGCCTCCATTTTTGCACTCAGGTCTAAGTCTCATGGCCCTCTATCAGAATTTGGGAAGATTGGAGAAACTTAATTTTTCGCCCAAAAAAAAAAACGTAAGGGGTACCACTGTCGTTTTTTTTTCGGGCCGAATTTTTGAGTTTCGATATCTCAGCTCTGGAAGGGGCTAGAGCCTCCATTTTTGCACTCAGGTCTAAGTCTCATGGCCCTCTATCAGAATCCAGAGTTTTGGGAAGATTGGAGAAACTTAATTTTTCGCCGAAAAAAAAAAACGTAAGGGGTACCACTGTCGTTTTTTTTTTTTCGGGACGAATTTTTGAGTTTCCATATCTCAGCTCTGGAAGGGGCTAGAGCCTCCATTTTTGCACTCAGGTCTAAGTCTCATGGCCCTCTATCAGAATTTGGGAAGATTGGAGAAACTTAATTTTTCGCCCAAAAAAAAAAACGTAAGGGGTACCACTGTCGTTTTTTTTTCGGGCTGAATTTTTGAGTTTCGATATCTCAGCTCTGGAAGGGGCTAGAGCCTCCATTTTTGCACTCAGGTCTAAGTCTCATGGCCCTCTATCAGAATTTGGGAAGATTGGAGAAACTTAATTTTTCGCCCCAAAAAAAAAAAACGTAAGGGGTACCACTGTCGTTTTTTTTCGGGCCGAATTTTTGAGTTTCGATATCTCAGCTCTGGAAGGGGCTAGAGCCTCCATTTTTGCACTCAGGTCTAAGTCTCATGGCCCTCTATCAGAATTTGGGAAGATTGGAGAAACTTAATTTTTCGCCCCAAAAAAAAAAAACGTAAGGGGTACCACTGTCGTTTTTTTTTCGGGCCGAATTTTTGAGTTTCGATATCTCAGCTCTGGAAGGGGCTAGAGCCTCCATTTTTGCACTCAGGTCTAAGTCTCATGGCCCTCTATCAGAATCCAGAGTTTTGGGAAGATTGGAGAAACTTAATTTTTCGCCCCAAAAAAAAAAACGTAAGGGGTACCACTGTCGTTTTTTTTTTTCCGGGCCGAATTTTTGAGTTTCCATATCTCAGCTCTGGAAGGGGCTAGAGCCTCCATTTTTGCACTCAGGTCTAAGTCTCATGGCCCCCTATCAGAATTTGGGAAGATTGGAGAAACTTAATTTTTCGCCCCAAAAAAAAAAACGTAAGGGGTACCACTGTCGTTTTTTTTTCGGGCCGAATTTTTGAGTTTCGATATCTCAGCTCTGGAAGGGGCTAGAGCCTCCATTTTTGCACTCAGGTCTAAGTCTCATGGCCCTCTATCAGAATTTGGGAAGATTGGAGAAACTTAATTTTTCGCCGAAAAAAAAAACGTAAGGGGTACCACTGTCGTTTTTTTTTTCGGGCCGAATTTTTGAGTTTCCATATCTCAGCTCTGGAAGGGGCTAGAGCCTCCATTTTTGCACTCAGGTCTAAGTCTCATGGCCCTCTATCAGAATTTGGGAAGATTGGAGAAACTTAATTTTTCGCCCAAAAAAAAAACGTAAGGGGTACCACTGTCGTTTTTTTTTTCGGGCCGAATTTTTGAGTTTCGATATCTCAGCTCTGGAAGGGGCTAGAGCCTCCATTTTTGCACTCAGGTCTAAGTCTCATGGCCCTCTATCAGAATTTGGGAAGATTGGAGAAACTTAATTTTTCGCCCCAAAAAAAAAAACGTAAGGGGTACCACTGTCGTTTTTTTTCGGGCCGAATTTTTGAGTTTCGATATCTCAGCTCTGGAAGGGGCTAGAGCCTCCATTTTTGCACTCAGGTCTAAGTCTCATTGCCCTCTATCAGAATTTGGGAAGATTGGAGAAACTTAATTTTTCGCCCCAAAAAAAAAAACGTAAGGGGTACCACTGTCGTTTTTTTTTCGGGCCGAATTTTTGAGTTTCGATATCTCAGCTCTGGAAGGGGCTAGAGCCTCCATTTTTGCACTCAGGTCTAAGTCTCATGGCCCTCTATCAGAATTTGGGAAGATTGGAGAAACTTAATTTTTCGCCGAAAAAAAAAACGTAAGGGGTACCACTGTCGTTTTTTTTTTCGGGCCGAATTTTTGAGTTTCCATATCTCAGCTCTGGAAGGGGCTAGAGCCTCCATTTTTGCACTCAGGTCTAAGTCTCATGGCCCTCTATCAGAATTTGGGAAGATTGGAGAAACTTAATTTTTCGCCCAAAAAAAAAAAACGTAAGGGGTACCACTGTCGTTTTTTTTTTCGGGCCGAATTTTTGAGTTTCGATATCTCAGCTCTGGAAGGGGCTAGAGCCTCCATTTTTGCACTCAGGTCTAAGTCTCATGGCCCTCTATCAGAATTTGGGAAGATTGGAGAAACTTAATTTTTCGCCCAAAAAAAAAAACGTAAGGGGTACCACTGTCGTTTTTTTTTCGGGCCGAATTTTTGAGTTTCGATATCTCAGCTCTGGAAGGGGCTAGAGCCTCCATTTTTGCACTCAGGTCTAAGTCTCATGGCCCTCTATCAGAATCCAGAGTTTTGGGAAGATTGGAGAAACTTAATTTTTCGCCCCAAAAAAAAAAACGTAAGGGGTACCACTGTCGTTTTTTTTTTTCGGGCCGAATTTTTGAGTTTCCATATCTCAGCTCTGGAAGGGGCTAGAGCCTCCATTTTTGCACTCAGGTCTAAGTCTCATGGCCCTCTATCAGAATTTGGGAAGATTGGAGAAACTTAATTTTTCGCCCCAAAAAAAAAAACGTAAGGGGTACCACTGTCGTTTTTTTTTCGGGCCGAATTTTTGAGTTTCGATATCTCAGCTCTGGAAGGGGCTAGAGCCTCCATTTTTGCACTCAGGTCTAAGTCTCATGGCCCTCTATCAGAATTTGGGAAGATTGGAGAAACTTAATTTTTCGGCGAAAAAAAAAACGTAAGGGGTACCACTGTCGTTTTTTTTTTCGGGCCGAATTTTTGAGTTTCCATATCTCAGCTCTGGAAGGGGCTAGAGCCTCCATTTTTGCACTCAGGTCTAAGTCTCATGGCCCTCTATCAGAATTTGGGAAGATTGGAGAAACTTAATTTTTCGCCCCAAAAAAAAAAACGTAAGGGTACCACTGTCGTTTTTTTTTCGGGCCGAATTTTTGAGTTTCGATATCTCAGCTCTGGAAGGGGCTAGAGCCTCCATTTTTGCACTCAGGTCTAAGTCTCATGGCCCTCTATCAGAATTTGGGAAGATTGGAGAAACTTAATTTTTCGCCCCAAAAAAAAAAACGTAAGGGGTACCACTGTCGTTTTTTTTCGGGCCGAATTTTTGAGTTTCGATATCTCAGCTCTGGAAGGGGCTAGAGCCTCCATTTTTGCACTCAGGTCTAAGTCTCATTGCCCTCTATCAGAATTTGGGAAGATTGGAGAAACTTAATTTTTCGCCCCAAAAAAAAAAAACGTAAGGGGTACCACTGTCGTTTTTTTTTTCGGGCCGAATTTTTGAGTTTCGATATCTCAGCTCTGGAAGGGGCTAGAGCCTCCATTTTTGCACTCAGGTCTAAGTCTCATGGCCCTCTATCAGAATTTGGGAAGATTGGAGAAACTTAATTTTTCGCCCAAAAAAAAAAACGTAAGGGGTACCACTGTCGTTTTTTTTTTCGGGCCGAATTTTTGAGTTTCGATATCTCAGCTCTGGAAGGGGCTAGAGCCTCCATTTTTGCACTCAGGTCTAAGTCTCATGGCCCTCTATCAGAATCCAGAGTTTTGGGAAGATTGGAGAAACTTAATTTTTCGCCGAAAAAAAAAACGTAAGGGGTACCACTGTCGTTTTTTTTTTCGGGACGAATTTTTGAGTTTCCATATCTCAGCTCTGGAAGGGGCTAGAGCCTCCATTTTTGCACTCAGGTCTAAGTCTCATGGCCCTCTATCAGAATTTGGGAAGATTGGAGAAACTTAATTTTTCGCCCAAAAAAAAAAACGTAAGGGGTACCACTGTCGTTTTTTTTTCGGGCTGAATTTTTGAGTTTCGATATCTCAGCTCTGGAAGGGGCTAGAGCCTCCATTTTTGCACTCAGGTCTAAGTCTCATGGCCCTCTATCAGAATTTGGGAAGATTGGAGAAACTTAATTTTTCGCCCCAAAAAAAAAAAACGTAAGGGGTACCACTGTCGTTTTTTTTCGGGCCGAATTTTTGAGTTTCGATATCTCAGCTCTGGAAGGGGCTAGAGCCTCCATTTTTGCACTCAGGTCTAAGTCTCATGGCCCTCTATCAGAATTTGGGAAGATTGGAGAAACTTAATTTTTCGCCCCAAAAAAAAAAAACGTAAGGGGTACCACTGTCGTTTTTTTTTCGGGCCGAATTTTTGAGTTTCGATATCTCAGCTCTGGAAGGGGCTAGAGCCTCCATTTTTGCACTCAGGTCTAAGTCTCATGGCCCTCTATCAGAATTTGGGAAGATTGGAGAAACTTAATTTTTCGCCGAAAAAAAAAAACGTAAGGGGTACCACTGTCGTTTTTTTTTTCGGGCCGAATTTTTGAGTTTCGATATCTCAGCTCTGGAAGGGGCTAGAGCCTCCATTTTTGCACTCAGGTCTAAGTCTCATGGCCCTCTATCAGAATCCAGAGTTTTGGGAAGATTGGAGAAACTTAATTTTTCGCCCCCCAAAAAAAAACGTAAGGAGTACCACTGTCGGTTTTTTTTTTTCGGGCCGAATTTTTGAGTTTCCATATCTCAGCTCTGGAAGGGGCTAGAGCCTCCATTTTTGCACTCAGGTCTAAGTCTCATGGCCCTCTATCAGAATTTGGGAAGATTGGAGAAACTTAATTTTTCGCCCCAAAAAAAAAAACGTAAGGGGTACCACTGTCGTTTTTTTTTCGGGCCGAATTTTTGAGTTTCGATATCTCAGCTCTGGAAGGGGCTAGAGCCTCCATTTTTGCACTCAGGTCTAAGTCTCATGGCCCTCTATCAGAATTTGGGAAGATTGGAGAAACGTAATTTTTCGCCGAAAAAAAAAACGTAAGGGGTACCACTGTCGTTTTTTTTTTCGGGCCGAATTTTTGAGTTTCCATATCTCAGCTCTGGAAGGGGCTAGAGCCTCCATTTTTGCACTCAGGTCTAAGTCTCATGGCCCTCTATCAGAATCCAGAGTTTTGGGAAGATTGGAGAAACTTAATTTTTCGCCCAAAAAAAAAAACGTAAGGGGTACCACTGTCGTTTTTTTTTCGGGCCGAATTTTTGAGTTTCGATATCTCAGCTCTGGAAGGGGCTAGAGCCTCCATTTTTGCACTCAGGTCTAAGTCTCATGGCCCTCTATCAGAATTTGGGAAGATTGGAGAAACTTAATTTTTCGCCCAAAAAAAAAAAACGTAAGGGGTACCACTGTCGTTTTTTTTTCGGGCCGAATTTTTGAGTTTCGATATCTCAGCTCTGGAAGGGGCTAGAGCCTCCATTTTTGCACTCAGGTCTAAGTCTCATGGCCCTCTATCAGAATCCAGAGTTTTGGGAAGATTGGAGAAACTTAATTTTTCGCCCCAAAAAAAAAAACGTAAGGGGTACCACTGTCGTTTTTTTTTTTCGGGCCGAATTTTTGAGTTTCCATATCTCAGCTCTGGAAGGGGCTAGAGCCTCCATTTTTGCACTCAGGTCTAAGTCTCATGGCCCTCTATCAGAATTTGGGAAGATTGGAGAAACTTAATTTTTCGCCCAAAAAAAAAAACGTAAGGGGTACCACTGTCGTTTTTTTTTCGGGCTGAATTTTTGAGTTTCGATATCTCAGCTCTGGAAGGGGCTAGAGCCTCCATTTTTGCACTCAGGTCTAAGTCTCATGGCCCTCTATCAGAATTTGGGAAGATTGGAGAAACTTAATTTTTCGCCCCAAAAAAAAAAACGTAAGGGGTACCACTGTCGTTTTTTTTCGGGCCGAATTTTTGAGTTTCGATATCTCAGCTCTGGAAGGGGCTAGAGCCTCCATTTTTGCACTCAGGTCTAAGTCTCATGGCCCTCTATCAGAATTTGGGAAGATTGGAGAAACTTAATTTTTCGCCCCAAAAAAAAAAAACGTAAGGGGTACCACTGTCGTTTTTTTTTCGGGCCGAATTTTTGAGTTTCGATATCTCAGCTCTGGAAGGGGCTAGAGCCTCCATTTTTGCACTCAGGTCTAAGTCTCATGGCCCTCTATCAGAATCCAGAGTTTTGGGAAGATTGGAGAAACTTAATTTTTCGCCCAAAAAAAAAAACGTAAGGGGTACCACTGTCGTTTTTTTTTCGGGCCGAATTTTTGAGTTTCGATATCTCAGCTCTGGAAGGGGCTAGAGCCTCCATTTTTGCACTCAGGTCTAAGTCTCATGGCCCTCTATCAGAATTTGGGAAGATTGGAGAAACTTAATTTTTCGCCCAAAAAAAAAAAACGTAAGGGGTACCACTGTCGTTTTTTTTTCGGGCCGAATTTTTGAGTTTCGATATCTCAGCTCTGGAAGGGGCTAGAGCCTCCATTTTTGCACTCAGGTCTAAGTCTCATGGCCCTCTATCAGAATCCAGAGTTTTGGGAAGATTGGAGAAACTTAATTTTTCGCCCCAAAAAAAAAAACGTAAGGGGTACCACTGTCGTTTTTTTTTTTCGGGCCGAATTTTTGAGTTTCCATATCTCAGCTCTGGAAGGGGCTAGAGCCTCCATTTTTGCACTCAGGTCTAAGTCTCATGGCCCTCTATCAGAATTTGGGAAGATTGGAGAAACTTAATTTTTCGCCCCAAAAAAAAAAACGTAAGGGGTACCACTGTCGTTTTTTTTTCGGGCCGAATTTTTGAGTTTCGATATCTCAGCTCTGGAAGGGGCTAGAGCCTCCATTTTTGCACTCAGGTCTAAGTCTCATGGCCCTCTATCAGAATTTGGGAAGATTGGAGAAACTTAATTTTTCGCCGAAAAAAAAAACGTAAGGGGTACCACTGTCGTTTTTTTTTTCGGGCCGAATTTTTGAGTTTCCATATCTCAGCTCTGGAAGGGGCTAGAGCCTCCATTTTTGCACTCAGGTCTAAGTCTCATGGCCCTCTATCAGAATTTGGGAAGATTGGAGAAACTTAATTTTTCGCCCCAAAAAAAAAAACGTAAGGGGTACCACTGTCGTTTTTTTTTCGGGCCGAATTTTTGAGTTTCGATATCTCAGCTCTGGAAGGGGCTAGAGCCTCCATTTTTGCACTCAGGTCTAAGTCTCATGGCCCTCTATCAGAATTTGGGAAGATTGGAGAAACTTAATTTTTCGCCCCAAAAAAAAAAAACGTAAGGGGTACCACTGTCGTTTTTTTTCGGGCCGAATTTTTGAGTTTCGATATCTCAGCTCTGGAAGGGGCTAGAGCCTCCATTTTTGCACTCAGGTCTAAGTCTCATTGCCCTCTATCAGAATTTGGGAAGATTGGAGAAACTTAATTTTTCGCCCCAAAAAAAAAAACGTAAGGGGTACCACTGTCGTTTTTTTTTTCGGGCCGAATTTTTGAGTTTCGATATCTCAGCTCTGGAAGGGGCTAGAGCCTCCATTTTTGCACTCAGGTCTAAGTCTCATGGCCCTCTATCAGAATTTGGGAAGATTGGAGAAACTTAATTTTTCGCCCAAAAAAAAAAACGTAAGGGGTACCACTGTCGTTTTTTTTTCGGGCCGAATTTTTGAGTTTCGATATCTCAGCTCTGGAAGGGGCTAGAGCCTCCATTTTTGCACTCAGGTCTAAGTCTCATGGCCCTCTATCAGAATCCAGAGTTTTGGGAAGATTGGAGAAACTTAATTTTTCGCCGAAAAAAAAAACGTAAGGGGTACCACTGTCGTTTTTTTTTTTTCGGGACGAATTTTTGAGTTTCCATATCTCAGCTCTGGAAGGGGCTAGAGCCTCCATTTTTGCACTCAGGTCTAAGTCTCATGGCCCTCTATCAGAATTTGGGAAGATTGGAGAAACTTAATTTTTCGCCCAAAAAAAAAAACGTAAGGGGTACCACTGTCGTTTTTTTTTCGGGCTGAATTTTTGAGTTTCGATATCTCAGCTCTGGAAGGGGCTAGAGCCTCCATTTTTGCACTCAGGTCTAAGTCTCATGGCCCTCTATCAGAATTTGGGAAGATTGGAGAAACTTAATTTTTCGCCCCAAAAAAAAAAAACGTAAGGGGTACCACTGTCGTTTTTTTTCGGGCCGAATTTTTGAGTTTCGATATCTCAGCTCTGGAAGGGGCTAGAGCCTCCATTTTTGCACTCAGGTCTAAGTCTCATGGCCCTCTATCAGAATTTGGGAAGATTGGAGAAACTTAATTTTTCGCCCCAAAAAAAAAAAACGTAAGGGGTACCACTGTCGTTTTTTTTTCGGGCCGAATTTTTGAGTTTCGATATCTCAGCTCTGGAAGGGGCTAGAGCCTCCATTTTTGCACTCAGGTCTAAGTCTCATGGCCCTCTATCAGAATCCAGAGTTTTGGGAAGATTGGAGAAACTTAATTTTTCGCCCCAAAAAAAAAAACGTAAGGGGTACCACTGTCGTTTTTTTTTTTCGGGCCGAATTTTTGAGTTTCCATATCTCAGCTCTGGAAGGGGCTAGAGCCTCCATTTTTGCACTCAGGTCTAAGTCTCATGGCCCCCTATCAGAATTTGGGAAGATTGGAGAAACTTAATTTTTCGCCCCAAAAAAAAAAACGTAAGGGGTACCACTGTCGTTTTTTTTTCGGGCCGAATTTTTGAGTTTCGATATCTCAGCTCTGGAAGGGGCTAGAGCCTCCATTTTTGCACTCAGGTCTAAGTCTCATGGCCCTCTATCAGAATTTGGGAAGATTGGAGAAACTTAATTTTTCGCCGAAAAAAAAAACGTAAGGGGTACCACTGTCGTTTTTTTTTTCGGGCCGAATTTTTGAGTTTCCATATCTCAGCTCTGGAAGGGGCTAGAGCCTCCATTTTTGCACTCAGGTCTAAGTCTCATGGCCCTCTATCAGAATTTGGGAAGATTGGAGAAACTTAATTTTTCGCCCAAAAAAAAAACGTAAGGGGTACCACTGTCGTTTTTTTTTTCGGGCCGAATTTTTGAGTTTCGATATCTCAGCTCTGGAAGGGGCTAGAGCCTCCATTTTTGCACTCAGGTCTAAGTCTCATGGCCCTCTATCAGAATTTGGGAAGATTGGAGAAACTTAATTTTTCGCCCCAAAAAAAAAAACGTAAGGGGTACCACTGTCGTTTTTTTTCGGGCCGAATTTTTGAGTTTCGATATCTCAGCTCTGGAAGGGGCTAGAGCCTCCATTTTTGCACTCAGGTCTAAGTCTCATTGCCCTCTATCAGAATTTGGGAAGATTGGAGAAACTTAATTTTTCGCCCCAAAAAAAAAAAACGTAAGGGGTACCACTGTCGTTTTTTTTTCGGGCCGAATTTTTGAGTTTCGATATCTCAGCTCTGGAAGGGGCTAGAGCCTCCATTTTTGCACTCAGGTCTAAGTCTCATGGCCCTCTATCAGAATTTGGGAAGATTGGAGAAACTTAATTTTTCGCCGAAAAAAAAAACGTAAGGGGTACCACTGTCGTTTTTTTTTTCGGGCCGAATTTTTGAGTTTCCATATCTCAGCTCTGGAAGGGGCTAGAGCCTCCATTTTTGCACTCAGGTCTAAGTCTCATGGCCCTCTATCAGAATTTGGGAAGATTGGAGAAACTTAATTTTTCGCCCAAAAAAAAAAAACGTAAGGGGTACCACTGTCGTTTTTTTTTTCGGGCCGAATTTTTGAGTTTCGATATCTCAGCTCTGGAAGGGGCTAGAGCCTCCATTTTTGCACTCAGGTCTAAGTCTCATGGCCCTCTATCAGAATTTGGGAAGATTGGAGAAACTTAATTTTTCGCCCAAAAAAAAAAACGTAAGGGGTACCACTGTCGTTTTTTTTTCGGGCCGAATTTTTGAGTTTCGATATCTCAGCTCTGGAAGGGGCTAGAGCCTCCATTTTTGCACTCAGGTCTAAGTCTCATGGCCCTCTATCAGAATCCAGAGTTTTGGGAAGATTGGAGAAACTTAATTTTTCGCCCCAAAAAAAAAAACGTAAGGGGTACCACTGTCGTTTTTTTTTTTCGGGCCGAATTTTTGAGTTTCCATATCTCAGCTCTGGAAGGGGCTAGAGCCTCCATTTTTGCACTCAGGTCTAAGTCTCATGGCCCTCTATCAGAATTTGGGAAGATTGGAGAAACTTAATTTTTCGCCCCAAAAAAAAAAACGTAAGGGGTACCACTGTCGTTTTTTTTTCGGGCCGAATTTTTGAGTTTCGATATCTCAGCTCTGGAAGGGGCTAGAGCCTCCATTTTTGCACTCAGGTCTAAGTCTCATGGCCCTCTATCAGAATTTGGGAAGATTGGAGAAACTTAATTTTTCGCCGAAAAAAAAAACGTAAGGGGTACCACTGTCGTTTTTTTTTTCGGGCCGAATTTTTGAGTTTCCATATCTCAGCTCTGGAAGGGGCTAGAGCCTCCATTTTTGCACTCAGGTCTAAGTCTCATGGCCCTCTATCAGAATCCAGAGTTTTGGGAAGATTGGAGAAACTTAATTTTTCGCCGAAAAAAAAAACGTAAGGGGTACCACTGTCGTTTTTTTTTTCGGGACGAATTTTTGAGTTTCCATATCTCAGCTCTGGAAGGGGCTAGAGCCTCCATTTTTGCACTCAGGTCTAAGTCTCATGGCCCTCTATCAGAATTTGGGAAGATTGGAGAAACTTAATTTTTCGCCCAAAAAAAAAAACGTAAGGGGTACCACTGTCGTTTTTTTTTCGGGCTGAATTTTTGAGTTTCGATATCTCAGCTCTGGAAGGGGCTAGAGCCTCCATTTTTGCACTCAGGTCTAAGTCTCATGGCCCTCTATCAGAATTTGGGAAGATTGGAGAAACTTAATTTTTCGCCCCAAAAAAAAAAAACGTAAGGGGTACCACTGTCGTTTTTTTTCGGGCCGAATTTTTGAGTTTCGATATCTCAGCTCTGGAAGGGGCTAGAGCCTCCATTTTTGCACTCAGGTCTAAGTCTCATGGCCCTCTATCAGAATTTGGGAAGATTGGAGAAACTTAATTTTTCGCCCCAAAAAAAAAAAACGTAAGGGGTACCACTGTCGTTTTTTTTTCGGGCCGAATTTTTGAGTTTCGATATCTCAGCTCTGGAAGGGGCTAGAGCCTCCATTTTTGCACTCAGGTCTAAGTCTCATGGCCCTCTATCAGAATTTGGGAAGATTGGAGAAACTTAATTTTTCGCCGAAAAAAAAAAACGTAAGGGGTACCACTGTCGTTTTTTTTTTCGGGCCGAATTTTTGAGTTTCGATATCTCAGCTCTGGAAGGGGCTAGAGCCTCCATTTTTGCACTCAGGTCTAAGTCTCATGGCCCTCTATCAGAATCCAGAGTTTTGGGAAGATTGGAGAAACTTAATTTTTCGCCCCCCAAAAAAAAACGTAAGGAGTACCACTGTCGTTTTTTTTTTTCGGGCCGAATTTTTGAGTTTCCATATCTCAGCTCTGGAAGGGGCTAGAGCCTCCATTTTTGCACTCAGGTCTAAGTCTCATGGCCCTCTATCAGAATTTGGGAAGATTGGAGAAACTTAATTTTTCGCCCCAAAAAAAAAAACGTAAGGGGTACCACTGTCGTTTTTTTTTCGGGCCGAATTTTTGAGTTTCGATATCTCAGCTCTGGAAGGGGCTAGAGCCTCCATTTTTGCACTCAGGTCTAAGTCTCATGGCCCTCTATCAGAATTTGGGAAGATTGGAGAAACGTAATTTTTCGCCGAAAAAAAAAACGTAAGGGGTACCACTGTCGTTTTTTTTTTCGGGCCGAATTTTTGAGTTTCCATATCTCAGCTCTGGAAGGGGCTAGAGCCTCCATTTTTGCACTCAGGTCTAAGTCTCATGGCCCTCTATCAGAATCCAGAGTTTTGGGAAGATTGGAGAAACTTAATTTTTCACCCCAAAAAAAAAAAACGTAAGGGGTACCACTGTCGTTTTTTTTTTCGGGCCGAATTTTTGAGTTTCGATATCTCAGCTCTGGAAGGGGCTAGAGCCTCCATTTTTGCACTCAGGTGTAAGTCTCATGGCCCTCTATCAGAATTTGGGAAGATTGGAGAAACTTAATTTTTCGCCCCAAAAAAAAAACATAAGGGGTACCACTGTCGTTTTTTTTCGGGCCGAATTTTTGAGTTTCGATATCTCAGCTCTGGAAGGGGCTAGAGCCTCCATTTTTGCACTCAGGTCTAAGTCTCATGGCCCTCTATCAGAATTTGGGAAGATTGGAGAAACTTAATTTTTCGCCGAAAAAAAAAACGTAAGGGGTACCACTGTCGTTTTTTTTTTCGGGCCGAATTTTTGAGTTTCCATATCTCAGCTCTGGAAGGGGCTAGAGCCTCCATTTTTGCACTCAGGTCTAAGTCTCATGGCCCTCTATCAGAATTTGGGAAGATTGGAGAAACTTAATTTTTCCCCGAAAAAAAAAACGTAAGGGGTACCACTGTCGTTTTTTTTTTCGGGCCGAATTTTTGAGTTTCCATATCTCAGCTCTGGAAGGGGCTAGAGCCTCCATTTTTGCACTCAGGTCTAAGTCTCATGGCCCTCTATCAGAATTTGGGAAGATTGGAGAAACTTAATTTTTCGCCGAAAAAAAAAACGTAAGGGGTACCACTGTCGTTTTTTTTTTCGGGCCGAATTTTTGAGTTTCCATATCTCAGCTCTGGAAGGGGCTAGAGCCTCCATTTTTGCACTCAGGTCTAAGTCTCATGGCCCTCTATCAGAATTTGGGAAGATTGGAGAAACTTAATTTTTCGCCCCAAAAAAAAAAAACGTAAGGGGTACCACTGTCGTTTTTTTTCGGGCCGAATTTTTGAGTTTCGATATCTCAGCTCTGGAAGGGGCTAGAGCCTCCATTTTTGCACTCAGGTCTAAGTCTCATGGCCCTCTATCAGAATTTGGGAAGATTGGAGAAACTTAATTTTTCGCCCCAAAAAAAAAAACGTAAGGGGTACCACTGTCGTTTTTTTTTCGGGCCGAATTTTTGAGTTTCGATATCTCAGCTCTGGAAGGGGCTAGAGCCTCCATTTTTGCACTCAGGTCTAAGTCTCATGGCCCTCTATCAGAATTTGGGAAGATTGGAGAAACTTAATTTTTCGCCGAAAAAAAAAACGTAAGGGGTACCACTGTCGTTTTTTTTTTCGGGCCGAATTTTTGAGTTTCCATATCTCAGCTCTGGAAGGGGCTAGAGCCTCCATTTTTGCACTCAGGTCTAAGTCTCATGGCCCTCTATCAGAATTTGGGAAGATTGGAGAAACTTAATTTTTCGCCGAAAAAAAAACCGTAAGGGGTACCACTGTCGTTTTTTTTTTCGGGCCGAATTTTTGAGTTTCCATATCTCAGCTCTGGAAGGGGCTAGAGCCTCCATTTTTGCACTCAGGTCTAAGTCTCATGGCCCTCTATCAGAATTTGGGAAGATTGGAGAAACTTAATTTTTCGCCCCCAAAAAAAAACGTAAGGGGTACCACTGTCGTTTTTTTTCGGGCCGAATTTTTGAGTTTCGATATCTCAGCTCTGGAAGGGGCTAGAGCCTCCATTTTTGCACTCAGGTCTAAGTCTCATTGCCCTCTATCAGAATTTGGGAAGATTGGAGAAACTTAATTTTTCGCCCCAAAAAAAAAAAACGTAAGGGGTACCACTGTCGTTTTTTTTCGGGCCGAATTTTTGAGTTTCGATATCTCAGCTCTGGAAGGGGCTAGAGCCTCCATTTTTGCACTCAGGTCTAAGTCTCATTGCCCTCTATCAGAATTTGGGAAGATTGGAGAAACCTAATTTTTCGCCCCCAAAAAAAAAACGTAAGGGGTACCACTGTCGTTTTTTTTTCGGGCCGAATTTTTGAGTTTCGATATCTCAGCTCTGGAAGGGGCTAGAGCCTCCATTTTTGCACTCAGGTCTAAGTCTCATGGCCCTCTATCAGAATTTGGGAAGATTGGAGAAACTTAATTTTTCGCCCAAAAAAAAAAACGTAAGGGGTACCACTGTCGTTTTTTTTTCGGGCCGAATTTTTGAGTTTCGATATCTCAGCTCTGGAAGGGGCTAGAGCCTCCATTTTTGCACTCAGGTCTAAGTCTCATGGCCCTCTATCAGAATCCAGAGTTTTGGGAAGATTGGAGAAACTTAATTTTTCGCCGAAAAAAAAAACGTAAGGGGTACCACTGTCGTTTTTTTTTTTCGGGACGAATTTTTGAGTTTCCATATCTCAGCTCTGGAAGGGGCTAGAGCCTCCATTTTTGCACTCAGGTCTAAGTCTCATGGCCCTCTATCAGAATTTGGGAAGATTGGAGAAACTTAATTTTTCGCCCAAAAAAAAAAAACGTAAGGGGTACCACTGTCGTTTTTTTTTCGGGCTGAATTTTTGAGTTTCGATATCTCAGCTCTGGAAGGGGCTAGAGCCTCCATTTTTGCACTCAGGTCTAAGTCTCATGGCCCTCTATCAGAATTTGGGAAGATTGGAGAAACTTAATTTTTCGCCCCAAAAAAAAAAAACGTAAGGGGTACCACTGTCGTTTTTTTTCGGGCCGAATTTTTGAGTTTCGATATCTCAGCTCTGGAAGGGGCTAGAGCCTCCATTTTTGCACTCAGGTCTAAGTCTCATGGCCCTCTATCAGAATTTGGGAAGATTGGAGAAACTTAATTTTTCGCCCCAAAAAAAAAAACGTAAGGGGTACCACTGTCGTTTTTTTTTCGGGCCGAATTTTTGAGTTTCGATATCTCAGCTCTGGAAGGGGCTAGAGCCTCCATTTTTGCACTCAGGTCTAAGTCTCATGGCCCTCTATCAGAATTTGGGAAGATTGGAGAAACTTAATTTTTCGCCCAAAAAAAAAAACGTAAGGGGTACCACTGTCGTTTTTTTTTTCGGGCCGAATTTTTGAGTTTCAATATCTCAGCTCTGGAAGGGGCTAGAGCCTCCATTTTTGCACTCAGGTCTAAGTCTCATGGCCCTCTATCAGAATCCAGAGTTTTGGGAAGATTGGAGAAACTTAATTTTTCGCCCCCCAAAAAAAAACGTAAGGAGTACCACTGTCGGTTTTTTTTTTCGGGCCGAATTTTTGAGTTTCCATATCTCAGCTCTGGAAGGGGCTAGAGCCTCCATTTTTGCACTCAGGTCTAAGTCTCATGGCCCTCTATCAGAATTTGGGAAGATTGGAGAAACTTAATTTTTCGCCCCAAAAAAAAAAACGTAAGGGGTACCACTGTCGTTTTTTTTTCGGGCCGAATTTTTGAGTTTCGATATCTCAGCTCTGGAAGGGGCTAGAGCCTCCATTTTTGCACTCAGGTCTAAGTCTCATGGCCCTCTATCAGAATTTGGGAAGATTGGAGAAACTTAATTTTTCGCCGAAAAAAAAAACGTAAGGGGTACCACTGTCGTTTTTTTTTTCGGGCCGAATTTTTGAGTTTCCATATCTCAGCTCTGGAAGGGGCTAGAGCCTCCATTTTTGCACTCAGGTCTAAGTCTCATGGCCCTCTATCAGAATCCAGAGTTTTGGGAAGATTGGAGAAACTTAATTTTTCACCCCAAAAAAAAAAAACGTAAGGGGTACCACTGTCGTTTTTTTTTTCGGGCCGAATTTTTGAGTTTCGATATCTCAGCTCTGGAAGGGGCTAGAGCCTCCATTTTTGCACTCAGGTGTAAGTCTCATGGCCCTCTATCAGAATTTGGGAAGATTGGAGAAACTTAATTTTTCGCCCCAAAAAAAAAACATAAGGGGTACCACTGTCGTTTTTTTTCGGGCCGAATTTTTGAGTTTCGATATCTCAGCTCTGGAAGGGGCTAGAGCCTCCATTTTTGCACTCAGGTCTAAGTCTCATGGCCCTCTATCAGAATTTGGGAAGATTGGAGAAACTTAATTTTTCGCCGAAAAAAAAAACGTAAGGGGTACCACTGTCGTTTTTTTTTTCGGGCCGAATTTTTGAGTTTCCATATCTCAGCTCTGGAAGGGGCTAGAGCCTCCATTTTTGCACTCAGGTCTAAGTCGCATGGCCCTCTATCAGAATTTGGGAAGATTGGAGAAACTTAATTTTTCGCCGAAAAAAAAAACGTAAGGGGTACCACTGTCGTTTTTTTTTTCGGGCCGAATTTTTGAGTTTCCATATCTCAGCTCTGGAAGGGGCTAGAGCCTCCATTTTTGCACTCAGGTCTAAGTCTCATGGCCCTCTATCAGAATTTGGGAAGATTGGAGAAACTTAATTTTTCGCCCACAAAAAAAAACGTAAGGGGTACCACTGTCGTTTTTTTTTCGGGCCGAATTTTTGAGTTTCGATATCTCAGCTCTGGAAGGGGCTAGAGCCTCCATTTTTGCACTCAGGTCTAAGTCTCATGGCCCTCTATCAGAATTTGGGAAGATTGGAGAAACTTAATTTTTCGCCCCCAAAAAAAAACGTAAGGGGTACCACTGTCGTTTTTTTTCGGGCCGAATTTTTGAGTTTCGATATCTCAGCTCTGGAAGGGGCTAGAGCCTCCATTTTTGCACTCAGGTCTAAGTCTCATGGCCCTCTATCAGAATTTGGGAAGATTGGAGAAACTTAATTTTTCGCCCCAAAAAAAAAAAACGTAAGGGGTACCACTGTCGTTTTTTTTTCGGGCCGAATTTTTGAGTTTCGATATCTCAGCTCTGGAAGGGGCTAGAGCCTCCATTTTTGCACTCAGGTCTAAGTCTCATGGCCCTCTATCAGAATTTGGGAAGATTGGAGAAACCTAATTTTTCGCCCAAAAAAAAAAACGTAAGGGGTACCACTGTCGTTTTTTTTTCGGGCCGAATTTTTGAGTTTCGATATCTCTGCTCTGGAAGGGGCTAGAGCCTCCATTTTTGCACTCAGGTCTAAGTCTCATGGCCCTCTATCAGAATCCAGAGTTTTGGGAAGATTGGAGAAACTTAATTTTTCGCCCCAAAAAAAAAAACGTAAGGGGTACCACTGTCGTTTTTTTTTTTCGGGCCGAATTTTTGAGTTTCCATATCTCAGCTCTGGAAGGGGCTAGAGCCTCCATTTTTGCACTCAGGTCTAAGTCTCATGGCCCTCTATCAGAATTTGGGAAGATTGGAGAAACTTAATTTTTCGCCCCCCCAAAAAAAACGTAAGGGGTACCACTGTCGTTTTTTTTTCGGGACGAATTTTTGAGTTTCGATATCTCAGCTCTGGAAGGGGCTAGAGCCTCCATTTTTGCACTCAGGTCTAAGTCTCATGGCCCTCTATCAGAATTTGGGAAGATTGGAGAAACTTAATTTTTCGCCGAAAAAAAAAACGTAAGGGGTACCACTGTCGTTTTTTTTTTCGGGCCGAATTTTTGAGTTTCCATATCTCAGCTCTGGAAGGGGCTAGAGCCTCCATTTTTGCACTCAGGTCTAAGTCTCATGGCCCTCTATCAGAATTTGGGAAGATTGGAGAAACTTAATTTTTCGCCCAAAAAAAAAACGTAAGGGGTACCACTGTCGTTTTTTTTTCGGGCCGAATTTTTGAGTTTCGATATCTCAGCTCTGGAAGGGGCTAGAGCCTCCATTTTTGCACTCAGGTCTAAGTCTCATGGCCCTCTATCAGAATTTGGGAAGATTGGAGAAACTTAATTTTTCGCCCCCCAAAAAAAAACGTAAGGGGTACCACTGTCGTTTTTTTTCGGGCCGAATTTTTGAGTTTCGATATCTCAGCTCTGGAAGGGGCTAAAGCCTCCATTTTTGCACTCAGGTCTAAGTCTCATGGCCCTCTATCAGAATTTGGGAAGATTGGAGAAACTTAATTTTTCGCCCCAAAAAAAAAACGTAAGGGGTACCACTGTCGTTTTTTTTTTCGGGCCGAATTTTTGAGTTTCGATATCTCAGCTCTGGAAGGGGCTAGAGCCTCCATTTTTGCACTCAGGTCTAAGTCTCATGGCCCTCTATCAGAATTTGGGAAGATTGGAGAAACTTAATTTTTCGCCGAAAAAAAAAACGTAAGGGGTACCACTGTCGTTTTTTTTTTCGGGCCGAATTTTTGAGTTTCCATATCTCAGCTCTGGAAGGGGCTAGAGCCTCCATTTTTGCACTCAGGTCTAAGTCTCATGGCCCTCTATCAGAATTTGGGAAGATTGGAGAAACTTAATTTTTCGCCGAAAAAAAAAACGTAAGGGGTACCACTGTCGTTTTTTTTTTCGGGCCGAATTTTTGAGTTTCCATATCTCAGCTCTGGAAGGGGCTAGAGCCTCCATTTTTGCACTCAGGTCTAAGTCTCATGGCCCTCTATCAGAATTTGGGAAGATTGGAGAAACTTAATTTTTCGCCCCCAAAAAAAAACGTAAGGGGTACCACTGTCGTTTTTTTTCGGGCCGAATTTTTGAGTTTCGATATCTCAGCTCTGGAAGGGGCTAGAGCCTCCATTTTTGCACTCAGGTCTAAGTCTCATTGCCCTCTATCAGAATTTGGGAAGATTGGAGAAACTTAATTTTTCGCCCCAAAAAAAAAAAAACGTAAGGGGTACCACTGTCGTTTTTTTTCGGGCCGAATTTTTGAGTTTCGATATCTCAGCTCTGGAAGGGGCTAGAGCCTCCATTTTTGCACTCAGGTCTAAGTCTCATTGCCCTCTATCAGAATTTGGGAAGATTGGAGAAACTTAATTTTTCGCCCCAAAAAAAAAAAACGTAAGGGGTACCACTGTCGTTTTTTTTTCGGGCCGAATTTTTGAGTTTCGATATCTCAGCTCTGGAAGGGGCTAGAGCCTCCATTTTTGCACTCAGGTCTAAGTCTCATGGCCCTCTATCAGAATTTGGGAAGATTGGAGAAACTTAATTTTTCGCCCAAAAAAAAAAACGTAAGGGGTACCACTGTCGTTTTTTTTTTCGGGCCGAATTTTTGAGTTTCGATATCTCAGCTCTGGAAGGGGCTAGAGCCTCCATTTTTGCACTCAGGTCTAAGTCTCATGGCCCTCTATCAGAATCCAGAGTTTTGGGAAGATTGGAGAAACTTAATTTTTCGCCGAAAAAAAAAACGTAAGGGGTACCACTGTCGTTTTTTTTTTTCGGGACGAATTTTTGAGTTTCCATATCTCAGCTCTGGAAGGGGCTAGAGCCTCCATTTTTGCACTCAGGTCTAAGTCTCATGGCCCTCTATCAGAATTTGGGAAGATTGGAGAAACTTAATTTTTCGCCCAAAAAAAAAAACGTAAGGGGTACCACTGTCGTTTTTTTTTCGGGCTGAATTTTTGAGTTTCGATATCTCAGCTCTGGAAGGGGCTAGAGCCTCCATTTTTGCACTCAGTTCTAAGTCTCATGGCCCTCTATCAGAATTTGGGAAGATTGGAGAAACTTAATTTTTCGCCCCAAAAAAAAAAAACGTAAGGGGTACCACTGTCGTTTTTTTTCGGGCCGAATTTTTGAGTTTCGATATCTCAGCTCTGGAAGGGGCTAGAGCCTCCATTTTTGCACTCAGGTCTAAGTCTCATGGCCCTCTATCAGAATTTGGGAAGATTGGAGAAACTTAATTTTTCGCCCCAAAAAAAAAAACGTAAGGGGTACCACTGTCGTTTTTTTTTCGGGCCGAATTTTTGAGTTTCGATATCTCAGCTCTGGAAGGGGCTAGAGCCTCCATTTTTGCACTCAGGTCTAAGTCTCATGGCCCTCTATCAGAATTTGGGAAGATTGGAGAAACTTAATTTTTCGCCCAAAAAAAAAAACGTAAGGGGTACCACTGTCGTTTTTTTTTTCGGGCCGAATTTTTGAGTTTCGATATCTCAGCTCTGGAAGGGGCTAGAGCCTCCATTTTTGCACTCAGGTCTAAGTCTCATGGCCCTCTATCAGAATCCAGAGTTTTGGGAAGATTGGAGAAACTTAATTTTTCGCCCCCCAAAAAAAAACGTAAGGAGTACCACTGTCGGTTTTTTTTTTTCGGGCCGAATTTTTGAGTTTCCATATCTCAGCTCTGGAAGGGGCTAGAGCCTCCATTTTTGCACTCAGGTCTAAGTCTCATGGCCCTCTATCAGAATTTGGGAAGATTGGAGAAACTTAATTTTTCGCCCCAAAAAAAAAAACGTAAGGGGTACCACTGTCGTTTTTTTTTCGGGCCGAATTTTTGAGTTTCGATATCTCAGCTCTGGAAGGGGCTAGAGCCTCCATTTTTGCACTCAGGTCTAAGTCTCATGGCCCTCTATCAGAATTTGGGAAGATTGGAGAAACTTAATTTTTCGCCGAAAAAAAAAACGTAAGGGGTACCACTGTCGTTTTTTTTTTCGGGCCGAATTTTTGAGTTTCCATATCTCAGCTCTGGAAGGGGCTAGAGCCTCCATTTTTGCACTCAGGTCTAAGTCTCATGGCCCTCTATCAGAATCCAGAGTTTTGGGAAGATTGGAGAAACTTAATTTTTCACCCCAAAAAAAAAAAACGTAAGGGGTACCACTGTCGTTTTTTTTTTTCGGGCCGAATTTTTGAGTTTCGATATCTCAGCTCTGGAAGGGGCTAGAGCCTCCATTTTTGCACTCAGGTGTAAGTCTCATGGCCCTCTATCAGAATTTGGGAAGATTGGAGAAACTTAATTTTTCGCCCCAAAAAAAAAACATAAGGGGTACCACTGTCGTTTTTTTTCGGGCCGAATTTTTGAGTTTCGATATCTCAGCTCTGGAAGGGGCTAGAGCCTCCATTTTTGCACTCAGGTCTAAGTCTCATGGCCCTCTATCAGAATTTGGGAAGATTGGAGAAACTTAATTTTTCGCCGAAAAAAAAAACGTAAGGGGTACCACTGTCGTTTTTTTTTTCGGGCCGAATTTTTGAGTTTCCATATCTCAGCTCTGGAAGGGGCTAGAGCCTCCATTTTTGCACTCAGGTCTAAGTCTCATGGCCCTCTATCAGAATTTGGGAAGATTGGAGAAACTTAATTTTTCGCCGAAAAAAAAAACGTAAGGGGTACCACTGTCGTTTTTTTTTTCGGGCCGAATTTTTGAGTTTCCATATCTCAGCTCTGGAAGGGGCTAGAGCCTCCATTTTTGCACTCAGGTCTAAGTCTCATGGCCCTCTATCAGAATTTGGGAAGATTGGAGAAACTTAATTTTTCGCCCACAAAAAAAAAACGTAAGGGGTACCACTGTCGTTTTTTTTTCGGGCCGAATTTTTGAGTTTCGATATCTCAGCTCTGGAAGGGGCTAGAGCCTCCATTTTTGCACTCAGGTCTAAGTCTCATGGCCCTCTATCAGAATTTGGGAAGATTGGAGAAACTTAATTTTTCGCCCCCAAAAAAAAACGTAAGGGGTACCACTGTCGTTTTTTTTCGGGCCGAATTTTTGAGTTTCGATATCTCAGCTCTGGAAGGGGCTAGAGCCTCCATTTTTGCACTCAGGTCTAAGTCTCATGGCCCTCTATCAGAATTTGGGAAGATTGGAGAAACTTAATTTTTCGCCCCAAAAAAAAAAAACGTAAGGGGTACCACTGTCGTTTTTTTTTCGGGCCGAATTTTTGAGTTTCGATATCTCAGCTCTGGAAGGGGCTAGAGCCTCCATTTTTGCACTCAGGTCTAAGTCTCATGGCCCTCTATCAGAATTTGGGAAGATTGGAGAAACCTAATTTTTCGCCCAAAAAAAAAAACGTAAGGGGTACCACTGTCGTTTTTTTTTCGGGCCGAATTTTTGAGTTTCGATATCTCTGCTCTGGAAGGGGCTAGAGCCTCCATTTTTGCACTCAGGTCTAAGTCTCATGGCCCTCTATCAGAATCCAGAGTTTTGGGAAGATTGGAGAAACTTAATTTTTCGCCCCAAAAAAAAAAACGTAAGGGGTACCACTGTCGTTTTTTTTTTTTCGGGCCGAATTTTTGCGTTTCCATATCTCAGCTCTGGAAGGGGCTAGAGCCTCCATTTTTGCACTCAGGTCTAAGTCTCATGGCCCTCTATCAGAATTTGGGAAGATTGGAGAAACTTAATTTTTCGCCCCCAAAAAAAAAACGTAAGGGGTACCACTGTCGTTTTTTTTTCGGGACGAATTTTTGAGTTTCGATATCTCAGCTCTGGAAGGGGCTAGAGCCTTCATTTTTGCACTCAGGTCTAAGTCTCATGGCCCTCTATCAGAATTTGGGAAGATTGGAGAAACTTAATTTTTCGCCGAAAAAAAAAAACGTAAGGGGTACCACTGTCGTTTTTTTTTTCGGGCCGAATTTTTGAGTTTCCATATCTCAGCTCTGGAAGGGGCTAGAGCCTCCATTTTTGCACTCAGGTCTAAGTCTCATGGCCCTCTATCAGAATTTGGGAAGATTGGAGAAACTTAATTTTTCGCCCAAAAAAAAAAACGTAAGGGGTACCACTGTCGGTTTTTTTTCGGGCCGAATTTTTGAGTTTCGATATCTCAGCTCTGGAAGGGGCTAGAGCCTCCATTTTTGCACTCAGGTCTAAGTCTCATGGCCCTCTATCAGAATTTGGGAAGATTGGAGAAACTTAATTTTTCGCCCCCAAAAAAAAAACGTAAGGGGTACCACTGTCGTTTTTTTTCGGGCCGAATTTTTGAGTTTCGATATCTCAGCTCTGGAAGGGGCTAAAGCCTCCATTTTTGCACTCAGGTCTAAGTCTCATGGCCCTCTATCAGAATTTGGGAAGATTGGAGAAACTTAATTTTTCGCCCCAAAAAAAAAAACGTAAGGGGTACCACTGTCGTTTTTTTTTTCGGGCCGAATTTTTGAGTTTCGATATCTCAGCTCTGGAAGGGGCTAGAGCCTCCATTTTTGCACTCAGGTCTAAGTCTCATGGCCCTCTATCAGAATTTGGGAAGATTGGAGAAACTTAATTTTTCGCCCAAAAAAAAAAAACGTAAGGGGTACCACTGTCGTTTTTTTTTCGGGCCGAATTTTTGAGTTTTGATATCTCAGCTCTGGAAGGGGCTAGAGCCTCCATTTTTGCACTCAGGTCTAAGTCTCATGGCCCTCTATCAGAATCCAGAGTTTTGGGAAGATTGGAGAAACTTAATTTTTCGCCCCCAAAAAAAAAACGTAAGGGGTACCACTGTCGTTTTTTTTTTTTTCGGGACGAATTTTTGAGTTTCCATATCTCAGCTCTGGAAGGGGCAAGAGCCTCCATTTTTGCACTCAGGTCTAAGTCTCATGGCCCTCTATCAGAATTTGGGAAGATTGGAGAAACTTAATTTTTCGCCCCAAAAAAAAAACGTAAGGGGTACCACTGTCGTTTTTTTTTCGGGCCGAATTTTTGAGTTTCGATATCTCAGCTCTGGAAGGGGCTAGAGCCTCCATTTTTGCACTCAGGTCTAAGTCTCATGGCCCTCTATCAGAATTTGGGAAGATTGGAGAAACTTAATTTTTCGCCGAAAAAAAAAACGTAAGGGGTACCACTGTCGTTTTTTTTTTCGGGCCGAATTTTTGAGTTTCCATATCTCAGCTCTGGAAGGGGCTAGAGCCTCCATTTTTGCACTCAGGTCTAAGTCTCATGGCCCTCTATCAGAATTTGGGAAGATTGGAGAAACTTAATTTTTCGCCCAAAAAAAAAAACGTAAGGGGTACCACTGTCGTTTTTTTTTCGGGCCGAATTTTTGAGTTTCGATATCTCAGCTCTGGAAGGGGCTAGAGCCTCCATTTTTGCACTCAGGTCTAAGTCTCATGGCCCTCTATCAGAATTTGGGAAGATTGGAGAAACTTAATTTTTCGCCCAAAAAAAAAAACGTAAGGGGTACCACTGTCGTTTTTTTTTCGGGCCGAATTTTTGAGTTTCGATATCTCAGCTCTGGAAGGGGCTAGAGCCTCCATTTTTGCACTCAGGTCTAAGTCTCATGGCCCTCTATCAGAATCCAGAGTTTTGGGAAGATTGGAGAAACTTAATTTTTCGCCCCCCAAAAAAAAACGTAAGGGGTACCACTGTCGTTTTTTTTTTTCGGGACGAATTTTTGAGTTTCCATATCTCAGCTCTGGAAGGGGCTAGAGCCTCCATTTTTGCACTCAGGTCTAAGTCTCATGGCCCTCTATCAGAATTTGGGAAGATTGGAGAAACTTAATTTTTCGCCCCAAAAAAAAAACGTAAGGGGTACCACTGTCGTTTTTTTTTCGGGCCGAATTTTTGAGTTTCGATATCTCAGCTCTGGAAGGGGCTAGAGCCTCCATTTTTGCACTCAGGTCTAAGTCTCATGGCCCTCTATCAGAATTTGGGAAGATTGGAGAAACTTAATTTTTCGCCGAAAAAAAAAAACGTAAGGGGTACCACTGTCGTTTTTTTTTTCGGGCCGAATTTTTGAGTTTCCATATCTCAGCTCTGGAAGGGGCTAGAGCCTCCATTTTTGCACTCAGGTCTAAGTCTCATGGCCCTCTATCAGAATTTGGGAAGATTGGAGAAACTTAATTTTTCGCCCCAAAAAAAAAAACGTAAGGGGTACCACTGTCGTTTTTTTTTCGGGCCGAATTTTTGAGTTTCGATATCTCAGCTCTGGAAGGGGCTAGAGCCTCCATTTTTGCACTCAGGTCTAAGTCTCATGGCCCTCTATCAGAATTTGGGAAGATTGGAGAAACTTAATTTTTCGCCCAATAAAAAAAACTTAAGGGGTACCACTGTCGTTTTTTTTTCGGGCCGAATTTTTGAGTTTCGATATCTCAGCTCTGGAAGGGGCTAGAGCCTCCATTTTTGCACTCAGGTCTAAGTCTCATGGCCCTCTATCAGAATCCAGGGTTTTGGGAAGATTGGAGAAACTTAATTTTTCGCCCCCCCCAAAAAAAACGTAAGGGGTACCACTGTCGTTTTTTTTTTTCGGGCCGAATTTTTGAGTTTCCATATCTCAGCTCTGGAAGGGGCTAGAGCCTCCATTTTTGCACTCAGGTCTAAGTCTCATGGCCCTCTATCAGAATTTGGGAAGATTGGAGAAACTTAATTTTTCGCCCCAAAAAAAAAAACGTAAGGGGTACCACTGTCGTTTTTTTTTCGGGCCGAATTTTTGAGTTTCGATATCTCAGCTCTGGAAGGGGCTAGAGCCTCCATTTTTGCACTCAGGTCTAAGTCTCATGGCCCTCTATCAGAATTTGGGAAGATTGGAGAAACTTAATTTTTCGCCCAAAAAAAAAACGTAAGGGGTACCACTGTCGTTTTTTTTTTCGGGCCGAATTTTTGAGTTTCGATATCTCAGCTCTGGAAGGGGCTAGAGCCTCCATTTTTGCACTCAGGTCTAAGTCTCATGGCCCTCTATCAGAATCCAGAGTTTTGGGAAGATTGGAGAAACTTAATTTTTCGCCCCCCCAAAAAAAACGTAAGGGGTACCACTGTCGTTTTTTTTTTTCGGGCCGAATTTTTGAGTTTCCATATCTCAGCTCTGGAAGGGGCTAGAGCCTCCATTTTTGCACTCAGGTCTAAGTCTCATGGCCCTCTATTAGAATTTGGGAAGATTGGAGAAACTTAATTTTTCGCCGAAAAAAAAAACGTAAGGGGTACCACTGTCGTTTTTTTTTTCGGGCCGAATTTTTGAGTTTCCATATCTCAGCTCTGGAAGGGGCTAGAGCCTCCATTTTTGCACTCAGGTCTAAGTCTCATGGCCCTCTATCAGAATTTGGGAAGATTGGAGAAACTTAATTTTTCGCCCAAAAAAAAAAACGTAAGGGGTACCACTGTCGTTTTTTTTTTCGGGCCGAATTTTTGAGTTTCGATATCTCAGCTCTGGAAGGGGCTAGAGCCTCCATTTTTGCACTCAGGTCTAAGTCTCATGGCCCTCTATCAGAATCCAGAGTTTTGGGAAGATTGGAGAAACTTAATTTTTCGCCCCCCCAAAAAAAACGTAAGGGGTACCACTGTCGTTTTTTTTTTTCGGGCCGAATTTTTGAGTTTCCATATCTCAGCTCTGGAAGGGGCTAGAGCCTCCATTTTTGCACTCAGGTCTAAGTCTCATGGCCCTCTATCAGAATTTGGGAAGATTGGAGAAACTTAATTTTTCGCCCCAAAAAAAAAAACGTAAGGGGTACCACTGTCGTTTTTTTTTCGGGCCGAATTTTTGAATTTCGATATCTCAGCTCTGGAAGGGGCTAGAGCCTCCATTTTTGCACTCAGGTCTAAGTCTCATGGCCCTCTATCAGAATTTGGGAAGATTGGAGAAACTTAATTTTTCGCCGAAAAAAAAAAACGTAAGGGGTACCACTGTCGTTTTTTTTTTCGGGCCGAATTTTTGAGTTTCCATATCTCAGCTCTGGAAGGGGCTAGAGCCTCCATTTTTGCACTCAGGTCTAAGTCTCATGGCCCTCTATCAGAATCCAGAGTTTTGGGAAGATTGGAGAAACTTAATTTTTCACCCCAAAAAAAAAAACCGTAAGGGGTACCACTGTCGTTTTTTTTTTCGGGCCGAATTTTTGAGTTTCGATATCTCAGCTCTGGAAGGGGCTAGAGCCTCCATTTTTGCACTCAGGTGTAAGTCTCATGGCCCTCTATCAGAATTTGGGAAGATTGGAGAAACTTAATTTTTCGCCCCAAAAAAAAAACATAAGGGGTACCACTGTCGTTTTTTTTTCGGGCCGAATTTTTGAGTTTCGATATCTCAGCTCTGGAAGGGGCTAGAGCCTCCATTTTTGCACTCAGGTCTAAGTCTCATGGCCCTCTATCAGAATTTGGGAAGATTGGAGAAACTTAATTTTTCGCCGAAAAAAAAAAACGTAAGGGGTACCACTGTCGTTTTTTTTTTCGGGCCGAATTTTTGAGTTTCCATATCTCAGCTCTGGAAGGGGCTAGAGCCTCCATATTTGCACTCAGGTCTAAGTCTCATGGCCCTCTATCAGAATTTGGGAAGATTGGAGAAACTTAATTTTTCGCCCAAAAAAAAAAACGTAAGGGGTACCACTGTCGTTTTTTTTTTTGGGCCGAATTTTTGAGTTTCGATATCTCAGCTCTGGAAGGGGCTAGAGCCTCCATTTTTGCACTCAGGTCTAAGTCTCATGGCCCTCTATCAGAATCCAGAGTTTTGGGAAGATTGGAGAAACTTAATTTTTCGCCCCAAAAAAAAAAACGTAAGGGGTACCACTGTCGTTTTTTTTTTCGGGCCGAATTTTTGAGTTTCCATATCTCAGCTCTGGAAGGGGCTAGAGCCTCAATTTTTGCACTCAGGTCTAAGTCTCATGGCCCTCTATCAGAATTTGGGAAGATTGGAGAAACTTAATTTTTCGCCCCCAAAAAAAAACGTAAGGGGTACCACTGTCGTTTTTTTTTCGGGCCGAATTTTTGAGTTTCGATATCTCAGCTCTGGAAGGGGCTAGAGCCTCCATTTTTGCACTCAGGTCTAAGTCTCATGGCCCTCTATCAGAATTTGGGAAGATTGGAGAAACTTAATTTTTCGCCCACAAAAAAAAAACGTAAGGGATACCACTGTCGTTTTTTTTTCGGGCCGAATTTTTGAGTTTCGATATCTCAGCTCTGGAAGGGGCTAGAGCCTCCATTTTTGCACTCAGGTCTAAGTCTCATGGCCCTCTATCAGAATTTGGGAAGATTGGAGAAACTTAATTTTTCGCCCCAAAAAAAAAACGTAAGGGGTACCACTGTCGTTTTTTTTCGGGCCGAATTTTTGAGTTTCGATATCTCAGCTCTGGAAGGGGCTAGAGCCTCCATTTTTGCACTCAGGTCTAAGTCTCATGGCCCTCTATCAGAATTTGGGAAGATTGGAGAAACTTAATTTTTCGCCGAAAAAAAAAAACGTAAGGGGTACCACTGTCGTTTTTTTTTTCGGGCCGAATTTTTGAGTTTCCATATCTCAGCTCTGGAAGGGGCTAGAGCCTCCATTTTTGCACTCAGGTCTAAGTCTCATGGCCCTCTATCAGAATTTGGGAAGATTGGAGAAACTTAATTTTTCGCCCCAAAAAAAAAAACGTAAGGGGTACCACTGTCGTTTTTTTTTCGGGCCGAATTTTTGAGTTTCGATATCTCAGCTCTGGAAGGGGCTAGAGCCTCCATTTTTGCACTCAGGTCTAAGTCTCATGGCCCTCTATCAGAATTTGGGAAGATTGGAGAAACTTAATTTTTCGCCCAATAAAAAAAACTTAAGGGGTACCACTGTCGTTTTTTTTTCGGGCCGAATTTTTGAGTTTCGATATCTCAGCTCTGGAAGGGGCTAGAGCCTCCATTTTTGCACTCAGGTCTAAGTCTCATGGCCCTCTATCAGAATCCAGGGTTTTGGGAAGATTGGAGAAACTTAATTTTTCGCCCCCCCCAAAAAAAACGTAAGGGGTACCACTGTCGTTTTTTTCTTTCGGGCCGAATTTTTGAGTTTCCATATCTCAGCTCTGGAAGGGGCTAGAGCCTCCATTTTTGCACTCAGGTCTAAGTCTCATGGCCCTCTATCAGAATTTGGGAAGATTGGAGAAACTTAATTTTTCGCCCCAAAAAAAAAAACGTAAGGGGTACCACTGTCGTTTTTTTTTCGGGCCGAATTTTTGAGTTTCGATATCTCAGCTCTGGAAGGGGCTAGAGCCTCCATTTTTGCACTCAGGTCTAAGTCTCATGGCCCTCTATCAGAATTTGGGAAGATTGGAGAAACTTAATTTTTCGCCCAAAAAAAAAACGTAAGGGGTACCACTGTCGTTTTTTTTTTCGGGCCGAATTTTTGAGTTTCGATATCTCAGCTCTGGAAGGGGCTAGAGCCTCCATTTTTGCACTCAGGTCTAAGTCTCATGGCCCTCTATCAGAATCCAGAGTTTTGGGAAGATTGGAGAAACTTAATTTTTCGCCCCCCCAAAAAAAACGTAAGGGGTACCACTGTCGTTTTTTTTTTCGGGCCGAATTTTTGAGTTTCCATATCTCAGCTCTGGAAGGGGCTAGAGCCTCCATTTTTGCACTCAGGTCTAAGTCTCATGGCCCTCTATTAGAATTTGGGAAGATTGGAGAAACTTAATTTTTCGCCGAAAAAAAAAACGTAAGGGGTACCACTGTCGTTTTTTTTTTCGGGCGAATTTTTGAGTTTCCATATCTCAGCTCTGGAAGGGGCTAGAGCCTCCATTTTTGCACTCAGGTCTAAGTCTCATGGCCCTCTATCAGAATTTGGGAAGATTGGAGAAACTTAATTTTTCGCCCAAAAAAAAAAACGTAAGGGGTACCACTGTCGTTTTTTTTTTCGGGCCGAATTTTTGAGTTTCGATATCTCAGCTCTGGAAGGGGCTAGAGCCTCCATTTTTGCACTCAGGTCTAAGTCTCATGGCCCTCTATCAGAATCCAGAGTTTTGGGAAGATTGGAGAAACTTAATTTTTCGCCCCCCCAAAAAAAACGTAAGGGGTACCACTGTCGTTTTTTTTTTTCGGGCCGAATTTTTGAGTTTCCATATCTCAGCTCTGGAAGGGGCTAGAGCCTCCATTTTTGCACTCAGGTCTAAGTCTCATGGCCCTCTATCAGAATTTGGGAAGATTGGAGAAACTTAATTTTTCGCCCCAAAAAAAAAAACGTAAGGGGTACCACTGTCGTTTTTTTTTCGGGCCGAATTTTTGAATTTCGATATCTCAGCTCTGGAAGGGGCTAGAGCCTCCATTTTTGCACTCAGGTCTAAGTCTCATGGCCCTCTATCAGAATTTGGGAAGATTGGAGAAACTTAATTTTTCGCCGAAAAAAAAAACGTAAGGGGTACCACTGTCGTTTTTTTTTTCGGGCCGAATTTTTGAGTTTCCATATCTCAGCTCTGGAAGGGGCTAGAGCCTCCATTTTTGCACTCAGGTCTAAGTCTCATGGCCCTCTATCAGAATCCAGAGTTTTGGGAAGATTGGAGAAACTTAATTTTTCACCCCAAAAAAAAAAACCGTAAGGGGTACCACTGTCGTTTTTTTTTTCGGGCCGAATTTTTGAGTTTCGATATCTCAGCTCTGGAAGGGGCTAGAGCCTCCATTTTTGCACTCAGGTGTAAGTCTCATGGCCCTCTATCAGAATTTGGGAAGATTGGAGAAACTTAATTTTTCGCCCCAAAAAAAAAACATAAGGGGTACCACTGTCGTTTTTTTTTCGGGCCGAATTTTTGAGTTTCGATATCTCAGCTCTGGAAGGGGCTAGAGCCTCCATTTTTGCACTCAGGTCTAAGTCTCATGGCCCTCTATCAGAATTTGGGAAGATTGGAGAAACTTAATTTTTCGCCGAAAAAAAAAAACGTAAGGGGTACCACTGTCGTTTTTTTTTTCGGGCCGAATTTTTGAGTTTCCATATCTCAGCTCTGGAAGGGGCTAGAGCCTCCATATTTGCACTCAGGTCTAAGTCTCATGGCCCTCTATCAGAATTTGGGAAGATTGGAGAAACTTAATTTTTCGCCCAAAAAAAAAAACGTAAGGGGTACCACTGTCGTTTTTTTTTTTGGGCCGAATTTTTGAGTTTCGATATCTCAGCTCTGGAAGGGGCTAGAGCCTCCATTTTTGCACTCAGGTCTAAGTCTCATGGCCCTCTATCAGAATCCAGAGTTTTGGGAAGATTGGAGAAACTTAATTTTTCGCCCCAAAAAAAAAAACGTAAGGGGTACCACTGTCGTTTTTTTTTTCGGGCCGAATTTTTGAGTTTCCATATCTCAGCTCTGGAAGGGGCTAGAGCCTCAATTTTTGCACTCAGGTCTAAGTCTCATGGCCCTCTATCAGAATTTGGGAAGATTGGAGAAACTTAATTTTTCGCCCCCAAAAAAAAACGTAAGGGGTACCACTGTCGTTTTTTTTTCGGGCCGAATTTTTGAGTTTCGATATCTCAGCTCTGGAAGGGGCTAGAGCCTCCATTTTTGCACTCAGGTCTAAGTCTCATGGCCCTCTATCAGAATTTGGGAAGATTGGAGAAACTTAATTTTTCGCCCACAAAAAAAAAACGTAAGGGGTACCACTGTCGTTTTTTTTTCGGGCCGAATTTTTGAGTTTCGATATCTCAGCTCTGGAAGGGGCTAGAGCCTCCATTTTTGCACTCAGGTCTAAGTCTCATGGCCCTCTATCAGAATTTGGGAAGATTGGAGAAACTTAATTTTTCGCCCCAAAAAAAAAACGTAAGGGGTACCACTGTCGTTTTTTTTCGGGCCGAATTTTTGAGTTTCGATATCTCAGCTCTGGAAGGGGCTAGAGCCTCCATTTTTGCACTCAGGTCTAAGTCTCATGGCCCTCTATCAGAATTTGGGAAGATTGGAGAAACTTAATTTTTCGCCCCAAAAAAAAAAAACGTAAGGGGTACCACTGTCGTTTTTTTTTCGGGCCGAATTTTTGAGTTTCGATATCTCAGCTCTGGAAGGGGCTAGAGCCTCCATTTTTGCACTCAGGTCTAAGTCTCATGGCCCTCTATCAGAATTTGGGAAGATTGGAGAAACTTAATTTTTCGCCAAAAAAAAAAAAACGTAAGGGGTACCACTGTCGTTTTTTTTTCGGGCCGAATTTTTGAGTTTCGATATCTCTGCTCTGGAAGGGGCTAGAGCCTCCATTTTTGCACTCAGGTCTAAGTCTCATGGCCCTCTATCAGAATCCAGAGTTTTGGGAAGATTGGAGAAACTTAATTTTTCGGCCCAAAAAAAAAAATGTAAGGGGTCGTTTTTTTTTTTTTCGGGCCGAATTTTTGAGTTTCCATATCTCAGCTCTGGAAGGGGCTAGAGCCTCCATTTTTGCACTCAGGTCTAAGTCTCATGGCCCTCTATCAGAATTTGGGAAGATTGGAGAAACTTAATTTTTCGCCCCCCCAAAAAAAATGTAAGGGGTACCACTGTCGTTTTTTTTTCGGGCCGAATTTTTGAGTTTCGATATCTCAGCTCTGGAAGGGGCTAGAGCCTCCATTTTTGCACTCAGGTCTAAGTCTCATGGCCCTCTATCAGAATCCAGAGTTTTGGGAAGATTGGAGAAACTTAATTTTTCGCCCCCCAAAAAAAAACGTAAGGGGTACCACTGTCGTTTTTTTTTTTTCGGGACGAATTTTTGAGTTTCCATATCTCAGCTCTGGAAGGGGCTAGAGCCTCCATTTTTGCACTCAGGTCTAAGTCTCATGGCCCTCTATCAGAATTTGGGAAGATTGGAGAAACTTAATTTTTCGCCCCAAAAAAAAAAACGTAAGGGGTACCACTGTCGTTTTTTTTTTCGGGCCGAATTTTTGAGTTTCGATATCTCAGCTCTGGAAGGGGCTAGAGCCTCCATTTTTGCACTCAGGTCTAAGTCTCATGGCCCTCTATCAGAATTTGGGAAGATTGGAGAAACTTAATTTTTCGCCCAAAAAAAAAAACGTAAGGGGTACCACTGTCGTTTTTTTTTCGGGCCGAATTTTTGAGTTTCGATATCTCAGCTCTGGAAGGGGCTAGAGCCTCCATTTTTGCACTCAGGTCTAAGTCTCATGGCCCTCTATCAGAATCCAGAGTTTTGGGAAGATTGGAGAAACTTAATTTTTCGCCCCCAAAAAAAAAACGTAAGGGGTACCACTGTCGTTTTTTTTTTTTCGGGACGAATTTTTGAGTTTCCATATCTCAGCTCTGGAAGGGGCTAGAGCCTCCATTTTTGCACTCAGGTCTAAGTCTCATGGCCCTCTATCAGAATTTGGGAAGATTGGAGAAACTTAATTTTTCGCCGAAAAAAAAAACGTAAGGGGTACCACTGTCGTTTTTTTTTTTCGGGCCGAATTTTTGAGTTTCCATATCTCAGCTCTGGAAGGGGCTAGAGCCTCCATTTTTGCACTCAGGTCTAAGTCTCATGGCCCTCTATCAGAATTTGGGAAGATTGGAGAAACTTAATTTTTCGCCGAAAAAAAAAACGTAAGGGGTACCACTGTCGTTTTTTTTTTCGGGCCGAATTTTTGAGTTTCCATATCTCAGCTCTGGAAGGGGCTAGAGCCTCCATTTTTGCACTCAGGTCTAAGTCTCATGGCCCTCTATCAGAATTTGGGAAGATTGGAGAAACTTAATTTTTCGCCCAAAAAAAAAAACGTAAGGGGTACCACTGTCGTTTTTTTTTCGGGCCGAATTTTTGAGTTTCGATATCTCAGCTCTGGAAGGGGCTAGAGCCTCCATTTTTGCACTCAGGTCTAAGTCTCATGGCCCTCTATCAGAATTTGGGAAGATTGGAGAAACTTAATTTTTCGCCCCCCCAAAAAAAAACGTAAGGGGTACCACTGTCGTTTTTTTTCGGGCCGAATTTTTGAGTTTCGATATCTCAGCTCTGGAAGGGGCTAGAGCCTCCATTTTTGCACTCAGGTCTAAGTCTCATGGCCCTCTATCAGAATTTGGGAAGATTGGAGAAACTTAATTTTTCTCCCCAAAAAAAAAAACGTAAGGGGTACCACTGTCGTTTTTTTTTTCGGGCCGAATTTTTGAGTTTCGATATCTCAGCTCTGGAAGGGGCTAGAGCCTCCATTTTTGCACTCAGGTCTAAGTCTCATGGCCCTCTATCAGAATTTGGGAAGATTGGAGAAACTTAATTTTTCGCCCAAAAAAAAAAAACGTAAGGGGTACCACTGTCGTTTTTTTTTCGGGCCGAATTTTTGAGTTTCGATATCTCAGCTCTGGAAGGGGCTAGAGCCTCCATTTTTGCACTCAGGTCTAATTCTCATGGCCCTCTATCAGAATCCAGAGTTTTGGGAAGATTGGAGAAACTTAATTTTTCGCCCCCCAAAAAAAAAACGTAAGGGGTACCACTGTCGTTTTTTTTTTTTCGGGACGAATTTTTGAGTTTCCATATCTCAGCTCTGGAAGGGGCTAGAGCCTCCATTTTTGCACTCAGGTCTAAGTCTCATGGCCCTCTATCAGAATTTGGGAAGATTGGAGAAACTTAATTTTTCGCCCCAAAAAAAAAACGTAAGGGGTACCACTGTCGTTTTTTTTTTTCGGGCCGAATTTTTGAGTTTCGATATCTCAGCTCTGAAAGGGGCTAGAGCCTCCATTTTTGCACTCAGGTCTAAGTCTCATGGCCCTCTATCAGAATTTGGGAAGATTGGAGAAACTTAATTTTTCGCCGAAAAAAAAAACGTAAGGGGTACCACTGTCGTTTTTTTTTTTCGGGCCGAATTTTTGAGTTTCCATATCTCAGCTCTGGAAGGGGCTAGAGCCTCCATTTTTGCACTCAGGTCTAAGTCTCATGGCCCTCTATCAGAATTTGGGAAGATTGGAGAAACTTAATTTTTCGCCGAAAAAAAAAACGTAAGGGGTACCACTGTCGTTTTTTTTTTCGGGCCGAATTTTTGAGTTTCCATATCTCAGCTCTGGAAGGGGCTAGAGCCTCCATTTTTGCACTCAGGTCTAAGTCTCATGGCCCTCTATCAGAATTTGGGAAGATTGGAGAAACTTAATTTTTCGCCCAAAAAAAAAAACGTAAGGGGTACCACTGTCGTTTTTTTTTCGGGCCGAATTTTTGAGTTTCGATATCTCAGCTCTGGAAGGGGCTAGAGCCTCCATTTTTGCACTCAGGTCTAAGTCTCATGGCCCTCTATCAGAATTTGGGAAGATTGGAGAAACTTAATTTTTCGCCCCCCAAAAAAAAAACGTAAGGGGTACCACTGTCGTTTTTTTTCGGGCCGAATTTTTGAGTTTCGATATCTCAGCTCTGGAAGGGGCTAGAGCCTCCATTTTTGCACTCAGGTCTAAGTCTCATGGCCCTCTATCAGAATTTGGGAAGATTGGAGAAACTTAATTTTTCTCCCCAAAAAAAAAAACGTAAGGGGTACCACTGTCGTTTTTTTTTTCGGGCCGAATTTTTGAGTTTCGATATCTCAGCTCTGGAAGGGGCTAGAGCCTCCATTTTTGCACTCAGGTCTAAGTCTCATGGCCCTCTATCAGAATTTGGGAAGATTGGAGAAACTTAATTTTTCGCCCAAAAAAAAAAAACGTAAGGGGTACCACTGTCGTTTTTTTTTCGGGCCGAATTTTTGAGTTTCGATATCTCAGCTCTGGAAGGGGCTAGAGCCTCCATTTTTGCACTCAGGTCTAATTCTCATGGCCCTCTATCAGAATCCAGAGTTTTGGGAAGATTGGAGAAACTTAATTTTTCGCCCCCCAAAAAAAAACGTAAGGGGTACCACTGTCGTTTTTTTTTTTTCGGGAGGAATTTTTGAGTTTCCATATCTCAGCTCTGGAAGGGGCTAGAGCCTCCATTTTTGCACTCAGGTCTAAGTCTCATGGCCCTCTATCAGAATTTGGGAAGATTGGAGAAACTTAATTTTTCGCCCCAAAAAAAAAACGTAAGGGGTACCACTGTCGTTTTTTTTTTCGGGCCGAATTTTTGAGTTTCGATATCTCAGCTCTGGAAGGGGCTAGAGCCTCCATTTTTGCACTCAGGTCTAAGTCTCATGGCCCTCTATCAGAATTTGGGAAGATTGGAGAAACTTAATTTTTCGCCGAAAAAAAAAAACGTAAGGGGTACCACTGTCGTTTTTTTTTTCGGGCCGAATTTTTGAGTTTCCATATCTCAGCTCTGGAAGGGGCTAGAGCCTCCATTTTTGCACTCAGGTCTAAGTCTCATGGCCCTCTATCAGAATTTGGGAAGATTGGAGAAACTTAATTTTTCGCCCAAAAAAAAAAACGTAAGGGGTACCACTGTCGTTTTTTTTTCGGGCCGAATTTTTGAGTTTCGATATCTCAGCTCTGGAAGGGGCTAGAGCCTCCATTTTTGCACTCAGGTCTAAGTCTCATGGCCCTCTATCAGAATCCAGAGTTTTGGGAAGATTGGAGAAACTTAATTTTTCGCCCCCAAAAAAAAAACGTAAGGGGTACCACTGTCGTTTTTTTTTTTTCGGGACGAATTTTTGAGTTTCCATATCTCAGCTCTGGAAGGGGCTAGAGCCTCCATTTTTGCACTCAGGTCTAAGTCTCATGGCCCTCTATCAGAATTTGGGAAGATTGGAGAAACTTAATTTTTCGCCCCCCCAAAAAAAAACGTAAGGGGTACCACTGTCGTTTTTTTTCGGGCCGAATTTTTGAGTTTCGATATCTCAGCTCTGGAAGGGGCTAGAGCCACCATTTTTGCACTCAGGTCTAAGTCTCATGGCCCTCTATCAGAATTTGGGAAGATTGGAGAAACTTAATTTTTCGCCCCAAAAAAAAAAACGTAAGGGGTACCACTGTCGTTTTTTTTTTCGGGCCGAATTTTTGAGTTTCGATATCTCAGCTCTGGAAGGGGCTAGAGCCTCCATTTTTGCACTCAGGTCTAAGTCTCATGGCCCTCTATCAGAATTTGGGAAGATTGGAGAAACTTAATTTTTCGCCCAAAAAAAAAAAACGTAAGGGGTACCACTGTCGTTTTTTTTTCGGGCCGAATTTTTGAGTTTCGATATCTCAGCTCTGGAAGGGGCTAGAGCCTCCATTTTTGCACTCAGGTCTAAGTCTCATGGCCCTCTATCAGAATCCAGAGTTTTGGGAAGATTGGAGAAACTTAATTTTTCGCCCCCCAAAAAAAAACGTAAGGGGTACCACTGTCGTTTTTTTTTTTTCGGGACGAATTTTTGAGTTTCCATATCTCAGCTCTGGAAGGGGCTAGAGCCTCCATTTTTGCACTCAGGTCTAAGTCTCATGGCCCTCTATCAGAATTTGGGAAGATTGGAGAAACTTAATTTTTCGCCCCAAAAAAAAAACGTAAGGGGTACCACTGTCGTTTTTTTTTTCGGGCCGAATTTTTGAGTTTCGATATCTCAGCTCTGGAAGGGGCTAGAGCCTCCATTTTTGCACTCAGGTCTAAGTCTCATGGCCCTCTATCAGAATTTGGGAAGATTGGAGAAACTTAATTTTTCGCCGAAAAAAAAAAACGTAAGGGGTACCACTGTCGTTTTTTTTTTCGGGCCGAATTTTTGAGTTTCCATATCTCAGCTCTGGAAGGGGCTAGAGCCTCCATTTTTGCACTCAGGTCTAAGTCTCATGGCCCTCTATCAGAATTTGGGAAGATTGGAGAAACTTAATTTTTCGCCCAAAAAAAAAAACGTAAGGGGTACCACTGTCGTTTTTTTTTCGGGCCGAATTTTTGAGTTTCGATATCTCAGCTCTGGAAGGGGCTAGAGCCTCCATTTTTGCACTCAGGTCTAAGTCTCATGGCCCTCTATCAGAATCCAGAGTTTTGGGAAGATTGGAGAAACTTAATTTTTCGCCCCCCAAAAAAAAACGTAAGGGGTACCACTGTCGTTTTTTTTTTTCGGGACGAATTTTTGAGTTTCCATATCTCAGCTCTGGAAGGGGCTAGAGCCTCCATTTTTGCACTCAGGTCTAAGTCTCATGGCCCTCTATCAGAATTTGGGAAGATTGGAGAAACTTAATTTTTCGCCGAAAAAAAAAAACGTAAGGGGTACCACTGTCGTTTTTTTTTTTCGGGCCGAATTTTTGAGTTTCCATATCTCAGCTCTGGAAGGGGCTAGAGCCTCCATTTTTGCACTCAGGTCTAAGTCTCATGGCCCTCTATCAGAATTTGGGAAGATTGGAGAAACTTAATTTTTCGCCGAAAAAAAAAACGTAAGGGGTACCACTGTCGTTTTTTTTTTCGGGCCGAATTTTTGAGTTTCCATATCTCAGCTCTGGAAGGGGCTAGAGCCTCCATTTTTGCACTCAGGTCTAAGTCTCATGGCCCTCTATCAGAATTTGGGAAGATTGGAGAAACTTAATTTTTCGCCCAAAAAAAAAAACGTAAGGGGTACCACTGTCGTTTTTTTTCGGGCCGAATTTTTGAGTTTCGATATCTCAGCTCTGGAAGGGGCTAGAGCCTCCATTTTTGCACTCAGGTGTAAGTCTCATGGCCCTCTATCAGAATTTGGGAAGATTGGAGAAACTTAATTTTTCGCCCCAAAAAAAAAAACGTAAGGGGTACCACTGTCGTTTTTTTTTTCGGGCCGAATTTTTGAGTTTCGATATCTCAGCTCTGGAAGGGGCTAGAGCCTCCATTTTTGCACTCAGGTCTAAGTCTCATGGCCCTCTATCAGAATCCAGAGTTTTGGGAAGATTGGAGAAACTTAATTTTTCGCCCCCAAAAAAAAAACGTAAGGGGTACCACTGTCGTTTTTTTTTTTTCGGGACGAATTTTTGAGTTTCCATATCTCAGCTCTGGAAGGGGCTAGAGCCTCCATTTTTGCACTCAGGTCTAAGTCTCATGGCCCTCTATCAGAATTTGGGAAGATTGGAGAAACTTAATTTTTCGCCCCAAAAAAAAAACGTAAGGGGTACCACTGTCGTTTTTTTTTCGGGCCGAATTTTTGAGTTTCGATATCTCAGCTCTGGAAGGGGCTAGAGCCTCCATTTTTGCACTCAGGTCTAAGTCTCATGGCCCTCTATCAGAATTTGGGAAGATTGGAGAAACTTAATTTTTCGCCGAAAAAAAAAACGTAAGGGGTACCACTGTCGTTTTTTTTTTTCGGGCCGAATTTTTGAGTTTCCATATCTCAGCTCTGGAAGGGGCTAGAGCCTCCATTTTTGCACTCAGGTCTAAGTCTCATGGCCCTCTATCAGAATTTGGGAAGATTGGAGAAACTTAATTTTTCGCCCAAAAAAAAAAACGTAAGGGGTACCACTGTCGTTTTTTTTTCGGGCCGAATTTTTGAGTTTCGATATCTCAGCTCTGGAAGGGGCTAGAGCCTCCATTTTTGCACTCAGGTCTAAGTCTCATGGCCCTCTATCAGAATTTGGGAAGATTGGAGAAACTTAATTTTTCGCCCAAAAAAAAAAAACGTAAGGGGTACCACTGTCGTTTTTTTTTCGGGCCGAATTTTTGAGTTTCGATATCTCAGCTCTGGAAGGGGCTAGAGCCTCCATTTTTGCACTCAGGTCTAAGTCTCATGGCCCTCTATCAGAATCCAGAGTTTTGGGAAGATTGGAGAAACTTAATTTTTCGCCCAAAAAAAAAAACGTAAGGGGTACCACTGTCGTTTTTTTTTCGGGCCGAATTTTTGAGTTTCGATATCTCAGCTCTGGAAGGGGCTAGAGCCTCCATTTTTGCACTCAGGTCTAAGTCTCATGGCCCTCTATCAGAATCCAGGGTTTTGTTAAGATTGGAGAAACTTAATTTTTCGCCCCCCCCCAAAAAAAACGTAAGGGGTACCACTGTCGTTTTTTTTCGGGCCGAATTTTTGAGTTTCGATATCTCAGCTCTGGAAGGGGCTAGAGCCTCCATTTTTGCACTCAGGTCTAAGTCTCATGGCCCTCTATCAGAATTTGGGAAGCTTGGAGAAACTTAATTTTTCGCCCAAAAAAAAAAAACGTAAGGGGTACCACTGTCGTTTTTTTTTCGGGCCGAATTTTTGAGTTTCGATATCTCAGCTCTGGAAGGGGCTAGAGCCTCCATTTTTGCACTCAGGTCTAAGTCTCATGGCCCTCTATTAGAATTTGGGAAGATTGGAAAAACTTAATTTTTCGCCAAAAAAAAAAACGTAAGGGGTACCACTGTCGTTTTTTTTTTCGGGCCGAATTTTTGAGTTTCCATATCTCAGCTCTGGAAGGGGCTAGAGCCTCCATTTTTGCACTCAGGTCTAAGTCTCATGGCCCTCTATCAGAATTTGGGAAGATTGGAGAAACTTAATTTTTCGCCCAAAAAAAAAAACGTAAGGGGTACCACTGTCGTTTTTTTTTTCGGGCCGAATTTTTGAGTTTCGATATCTCAGCTCTGGAAGGGGCTAGAGCCTCCATTTTTGCACTCAGGTCTAAGTCTCATGGCCCTCTATCAGAATCCAGAGTTTTGGGAAGATTGGAGAAACTTAATTTTTCGCCCCCCCCAAAAAAACGTAAGGGGTACCACTGTCGTTTTTTTTTTTCGGGCCGAATTTTTGAGTTTCCATATCTCAGCTCTGGAAGGGGCTAGAGCCTCCATTTTTGCACTCAGGTCTAAGTCTCATGGCCCTCTATCAGAATTTGGGAAGATTGGAGAAACTTAATTTTTCGCCCCAAAAAAAAAAACGTAAGGGGTACCACTGTCGTTTTTTTTTCGGGCCGAATTTTTGAATTTCGATATCTCAGCTCTGGAAGGGGCTAGAGCCTCCATTTTTGCACTCAGGTCTAAGTCTCATGGCCCTCTATCAGAATTTGGGAAGATTGGAGAAACTAAATTTTTCGCCGAAAAAAAAAAACGTAAGGGGTACCACTGTCGTTTTTTTTTTCGGGCCGAATTTTTGAGTTTCCATATCTCAGCTCTGGAAGGGGCTAGAGCCTCCATTTTTGCACTCAGGTCTAAGTCTCATGGCCCTCTATCAGAATCCAGAGTTTTGGGAAGATTGGAGAAACTTAATTTTTCACCCCAAAAAAAAAAACGTAAGGGGTACCACTGTCGTTTTTTTTTTCGGGCCGAATTTTTGAGTTTCGATATCTCAGCTCTGGAAGGGGCTAGAGCCTCCATTTTTGCACTCAGGTGTAAGTCTCATGGCCCTCTATCAGAATTTGGGAAGATTGGAGAAACTTAATTTTTCGCCCCAAAAAAAAAACATAAGGGGTACCACTGTCGTTTTTTTTTCGGGCCGAATTTTTGAGTTTCGATATCTCAGCTCTGGAAGGGGCTAGAGCCTCCATTTTTGCACTCAGGTCTAAGTCTCATGGCCCTCTATCAGAATTTGGGAAGATTGGAGAAACTTAATTTTTCGCCGAAAAAAAAAAACGTAAGGGGTACCACTGTCGTTTTTTTTTTCGGGCCGAATTTTTGAGTTTCCATATCTCAGCTCTGGAAGGGGCTAGAGCCTCCATATTTGCACTCAGGTCTAAGTCTCATGGCCCTCTATCAGAATTTGGGAAGATTGGAGAAACTTAATTTTTCGCCCAAAAAAAAAACGTAAGGGGTACCACTGTCGTTTTTTTTTTTGGGCCGAATTTTTGAGTTTCGATATCTCAGCTCTGGAAGGGGCTAGAGCCTCCATTTTTGCACTCAGGTCTAAGTCTCATGGCCCTCTATCAGAATCCAGAGTTTTGGGAAGATTGGAGAAACTTAATTTTTCGCCCCCAAAAAAAAAACGTAAGGGGTACCACTGTCGTTTTTTTTTTTTCGGGACGAATTTTTGAGTTTCCATATCTCAGCTCTGGAAGGGGCTAGAGCCTCCATTTTTGCACTCAGGTCTAAGTCTCATGGCCCTCTATCAGAATTTGGGAAGATTGGAGAAACTTAATTTTTCGCCCCAAAAAAAAAACGTAAGGGGTACCACTGTCGTTTTTTTTTCGGGCCGAATTTTTGAGTTTCGATATCTCAGCTCTGGAAGGGGCTAGAGCCTCCATTTTTGCACTCAGGTCTAAGTCTCATGGCCCTCTATCAGAATTTGGGAAGATTGGAGAAACTTAATTTTTCGCCGAAAAAAAAAACGTAAGGGGTACCACTGTCGTTTTTTTTTTCGGGCCGAATTTTTGAGTTTCCATATCTCAGCTCTGGAAGGGGCTAGAGCCTCCATTTTTGCACTCAGGTCTAAGTCTCATGGCCCTCTATCAGAATTTGGGAAGATTGGAGAAACTTAATTTTTCGCCCAAAAAAAAAACGTAAGGGGTACCACTGTCGTTTTTTTTTCGGGCCGAATTTTTGAGTTTCGATATCTCAGCTCTGGAAGGGGCTAGAGCCTCCATTTTTGCACTCAGGTCTAAGTCTCATGGCCCTCTATCAGAATTTGGGAAGATTGGAGAAACTTAATTTTTCGCCCAAAAAAAAAAAACGTAAGGGGTACCACTGTCGTTTTTTTTTCGGGCCGAATTTTTGAGTTTCGATATCTCAGCTCTGGAAGGGGCTAGAGCCTCCATTTTTGCACTCAGGTCTAAGTCTCATGGCCCTCTATCAGAATCCAGAGTTTTGGGAAGATTGGAGAAACTTAATTTTTCGCCCAAAAAAAAAAACGTAAGGGGTACCACTGTCGTTTTTTTTTCGGGCCGAATTTTTGAGTTTCGATATCTCAGCTCTGGAAGGGGCTAGAGCCTCCATTTTTGCACTCAGGTCTAAGTCTCATGGCCCTCTATCAGAATCCAGGGTTTTGGGAAGATTGGAGAAACTTAATTTTTCGCCCCCCCCAAAAAAAACGTAAGGGGTACCACTGTCGTTTTTTTTCGGGCCGAATTTTTGAGTTTCGATATCTCAGCTCTGGAAGGGGCTAGAGCCTCCATTTTTGCACTCAGGTCTAAGTCTCATGGCCCTCTATCAGAATTTGGGAAGATTGGAGAAACTTAATTTTTCGCCCAAAAAAAAAAAACGTAAGGGGTACCACTGTCGTTTTTTTTTCGGGCCGAATTTTTGAGTTTCGATATCTCAGCTCTGGAAGGGGCTAGAGCCTCCATTTTTGCACTCAGGTCTAAGTCTCATGGCCCTCTATTAGAATTTGGGAAGATTGGAGAAACTTAATTTTTCGCCAAAAAAAAAAACGTAAGGGGTACCACTGTCGTTTTTTTTTTCGGGCCGAATTTTTGAGTTTCCATATCTCAGCTCTGGAAGGGGCTAGAGCCTCCATTTTTGCACTCAGGTCTAAGTCTCATGGCCCTCTATCAGAATTTGGGAAGATTGGAGAAACTTAATTTTTCGCCCAAAAAAAAAAACGTAAGGGGTACCACTGTCGTTTTTTTTTTCGGGCCGAATTTTTGAGTTTCGATATCTCAGCTCTGGAAGGGGCTAGAGCCTCCATTTTTGCACTCAGGTCTAAGTCTCATGGCCCTCTATCAGAATCCAGAGTTTTGGGAAGATTGGAGAAACTTAATTTTTCGCCCCCCCCAAAAAAACGTAAGGGGTACCACTGTCGTTTTTTTTTTTCGGGCCGAATTTTTGAGTTTCCATATCTCAGCTCTGGAAGGGGCTAGAGCCTCCATTTTTGCACTCAGGTCTAAGTCTCATGGCCCTCTATCAGAATTTGGGAAGATTGGAGAAACTTAATTTTTCGCCCCAAAAAAAAAAACGTAAGGGGTACCACTGTCGTTTTTTTTTCGGGCCGAATTTTTGAATTTCGATATCTCAGCTCTGGAAGGGGCTAGAGCCTCCATTTTTGCACTCAGGTCTAAGTCTCATGGCCCTCTATCAGAATTTGGGAAGATTGGAGAAACTAAATTTTTCGCCGAAAAAAAAAAACGTAAGGGGTACCACTGTCGTTTTTTTTTTCGGGCCGAATTTTTGAGTTTCCATATCTCAGCTCTGGAAGGGGCTAGAGCCTCCATTTTTGCACTCAGGTCTAAGTCTCATGGCCCTCTATCAGAATCCAGAGTTTTGGGAAGATTGGAGAAACTTAATTTTTCACCCCAAAAAAAAAAAACGTAAGGGGTACCACTGTCGTTTTTTTTTCGGGCCGAATTTTTGAGATTCGATATCTCAGCTCTGGAAGGGGCTAGAGCCTCCATTTTTGCACTCAGGTGTAAGTCTCATGGCCCTCTATCAGAATTTGGGAAGATTGGAGAAACTTAATTTTTCGCCCCAAAAAAAAAACATAAGGGGTACCACTGTCGTTTTTTTTTCGGGCCGAATTTTTGAGTTTCGATATCTCAGCTCTGGAAGGGGCTAGAGCCTCCATTTTTGCACTCAGGTCTAAGTCTCATGGCCCTCTATCAGAATTTGGGAAGATTGGAGAAACTTAATTTTTCGCCGAAAAAAAAAAACGTAAGGGGTACCACTGTCGTTTTTTTTTTTCGGGCCGAATTTTTGAGTTTCCATATCTCAGCTCTGGAAGGGGCTAGAGCCTCCATATTTGCACTCAGGTCTAAGTCTCATGGCCCTCTATCAGAATTTGGGAAGATTGGAGAAACTTAATTTTTCGCCCAAAAAAAAAACGTAAGGGGTACCACTGTCGTTTTTTTTTTTGGGCCGAATTTTTGAGTTTCGATATCTCAGCTCTGGAAGGGGCTAGAGCCTCCATTTTTGCACTCAGGTCTAAGTCTCATGGCCCTCTATCAGAATCCAGAGTTTTGGGAAGATTGGAGAAACTTAATTTTTCGCCCCAAAAAAAAAAACGTAAGGGGTACCACTGTCGTTTTTTTTTTCGGGCCGAATTTTTGAGTTTCCATATCTCAGCTCTGGAAGGGGCTAGAGCCTCAATTTTTGCACTCAGGTCTAAGTCTCATGGCCCTCTATCAGAATTTGGGAAGATTGGAGAAACTTAATTTTTCGCCCCCAAAAAAAAACGTAAGGGGTACCACTGTCGTTTTTTTTTCGGGCCGAATTTTTGAGTTTCGATATCTCAGCTCTGGAAGGGGCTAGAGCCTCCATTTTTGCACTCAGGTCTAAGTCTCATGGCCCTCTATCAGAATTTGGGAAGATTGGAGAAACTTAATTTTTCGCCCACAAAAAAAAAACGTAAGGGGTACCACTGTCGTTTTTTTTTCGGGCCGAATTTTTGAGTTTCGATATCTCAGCTCTGGAAGGGGCTAGAGCCTCCATTTTTGCACTCAGGTCTAAGTCTCATGGCCCTCTATCAGAATTTGGGAAGATTGGAGAAACTTAATTTTTCGCCCCAAAAAAAAAACGTAAGGGGTACCACTGTCGTTTTTTTTCGGGCCGAATTTTTGAGTTTCGATATCTCAGCTCTGGAAGGGGCTAGAGCCTCCATTTTTGCACTCAGGTCTAAGTCTCATGGCCCTCTATCAGAATTTGGGAAGATTGGAGAAACTTAATTTTTCGCCCCAAAAAAAAAAAACGTAAGGGGTACCACTGTCGTTTTTTTTTCGGGCCGAATTTTTGAGTTTCGATATCTCAGCTCTGGAAGGGGCTAGAGCCTCCATTTTTGCACTCAGGTCTAAGTCTCATGGCCCTCTATCAGAATCCAGAGTTTTGGGAAGATTGGAGAAACTTAATTTTTCGCCCCCAAAAAAAAAACGTAAGGGGTACCACTGTCGTTTTTTTTTTTCGGGACGAATTTTTTAGTTTCCATATCTCAGCTCTGGAAGGGGCTAGAGCCTCCATTTTTGCACTCAGGTCTAAGTCTCATGGCCCTCTATCAGAATTTGGGAAGATTGGAGAAACTTAATTTTTCGCCGAAAAAAAAAACGTAAGGGGTACCACTGTCGTTTTTTTTTTTCGGGCCGAATTTTTGAGTTTCCATATCTCAGCTCTGGAAGGGGCTAGAGCCTCCATTTTTGCACTCAGGTCTAAGTCTCATGGCCCTCTATCAGAATTTGGGAAGATTGGAGAAACTTAATTTTTCGCCGAAAAAAAAAACGTAAGGGGTACCACTGTCGTTTTTTTTTTCGGGCCGAATTTTTGAGTTTCCATATCTCAGCTCTGGAAGGGGCTAGAGCCTCCATTTTTGCACTCAGGTCTAAGTCTCATGGCCCTCTATCAGAATTTGGGAAGATTGGAGAAACTTAATTTTTCGCCCAAAAAAAAAAACGTAAGGGGTACCACTGTCGTTTTTTTTCGGGCCGAATTTTTGAGTTTCGATATCTCAGCTCTGGAAGGGGCTAGAGCCTCCATTTTTGCACTCAGGTCTAAGTCTCATGGCCCTCTATCAGAATTTGGGAAGATTGGAGAAACTTAATTTTTCGCCCCCAAAAAAAAAACGTAAGGGGTACCACTGTCGTTTTTTTTTTCGGGCCGAATTTTTGAGTTTCGATATCTCAGCTCTGGAAGGGGCTAGAGCCTCCATTTTTGCACTCAGGTCTAAGTCTCATGGCCCTCTATCAGAATCCAGAGTTTTGGGAAGATTGGAGAAACTTAATTTTTCGCCCCCAAAAAAAAAACGTAAGGGGTACCACTGTCGTTTTTTTTTTTTCGGGACGAATTTTTGAGTTTCCATATCTCAGCTCTGGAAGGGGCTAGAGCCTCCATTTTTGCACTCAGGTCTAAGTCTCATGGCCCTCTATCAGAATTTGGGAAGATTGGAGAAACTTAATTTTTCGCCCCAAAAAAAAAACGTAAGGGGTAGGCTACCACTGTCGTTTTTTTTTCGGGCCGAATTTTTGAGTTTCGATATCTCAGCTCTGGAAGGGGCTAGAGCCTCCATTTTTGCACTCAGGTCTAAGTCTCATGGCCCTCTATCAGAATTTGGGAAGATTGGAGAAACTTAATTTTTCGCCGAAAAAAAAAACGTAAGGGGTACCACTGTCGTTTTTTTTTTCGGGCCGAATTTTTGAGTTTCCATATCTCAGCTCTGGAAGGGGCTAGAGCCTCCATTTTTGCACTCAGGTCTAAGTCTCATGGCCCTCTATCAGAATTTGGGAAGATTGGAGAAACTTAATTTTTCGCCCAAAAAAAAAAACGTAAGGGGTACCACTGTCGTTTTTTTTTCGGGCCGAATTTTTGAGTTTCGATATCTCAGCTCTGGAAGGGGCTAGAGCCTCCATTTTTGCACTCAGGTCTAAGTCTCATGGCCCTCTATCAGAATTTGGGAAGATTGGAGAAACTTAATTTTTCGCCCAAAAAAAAAAAACGTAAGGGGTACCACTGTCGTTTTTTTTTCGGGCCGAATTTTTGAGTTTCGATATCTCAGCTCTGGAAGGGGCTAGAGCCTCCATTTTTGCACTCAGGTCTAAGTCTCATGGCCCTCTATCAGAATCCAGAGTTTTGGGAAGATTGGAGAAACTTAATTTTTCGCCCAAAAAAAAAAACGTAAGGGGTACCACTGTCGTTTTTTTTTCGGGCCGAATTTTTGAGTTTCGATATCTCAGCTCTGGAAGGGGCTAGAGCCTCCATTTTTGCACTCAGGTCTAAGTCTCATGGCCCTCTATCAGAATCCAGGGTTTTGGGAAGATTGGAGAAACTTAATTTTTCGCCCCCCCCAAAAAAAACGTAAGGGGTACCACTGTCGTTTTTTTTCGGGCCGAATTTTTGAGTTTCGATATCTCAGCTCTGGAAGGGGCTAGAGCCTCCATTTTTGCACTCAGGTCTAAGTCTCATGGCCCTCTATCAGAATTTGGGAAGATTGGAGAAACTTAATTTTTCGCCCCAAAAAAAAAAACGTAAGGGGTACCACTGTCGTTTTTTTTTCGGGCCGAATTTTTGAATTTCGATATCTCAGCTCTGGAAGGGGCTAGAGCCTCCATTTTTGCACTCAGGTCTAAGTCTCATGGCCCTCTATCAGAATTTGGGAAGATTGGAGAAACTTAATTTTTCGCCGAAAAAAAAAAACGTAAGGGGTACCACTGTCGTTTTTTTTTTCGGGCCGAATTTTTGAGTTTCCATATCTCAGCTCTGGAAGGGGCTAGAGCCTCCATTTTTGCACTCAGGTCTAAGTCTCATGGCCCTCTATCAGAATCCAGAGTTTTGGGAAGATTGGAGAAACTTAATTTTTCACCCCAAAAAAAAAAACCGTAAGGGGTACCACTGTCGTTTTTTTTTTCGGGCCGAATTTTTGAGTTTCGATATCTCAGCTCTGGAAGGGGCTAGAGCCTCCATTTTTGCACTCAGGTGTAAGTCTCATGGCCCTCTATCAGAATTTGGGAAGATTGGAGAAACTTAATTTTTCGCCCCCAAAAAAAAACATAAGGGGTACCACTGTCGTTTTTTTTTCGGGCCGAATTTTTGAGTTTCGATATCTCAGCTCTGGAAGGGGCTAGAGCCTCCATTTTTGCACTCAGGTCTAAGTCTCATGGCCCTCTATCAGAATTTGGGAAGATTGGAGAAACTTAATTTTTCGCCGAAAAAAAAAAACGTAAGGGGTACCACTGTCGTTTTTTTTTTCGGGCCGAATTTTTGAGTTTCCATATCTCAGCTCTGGAAGGGGCTAGAGCCTCCATATTTGCACTCAGGTCTAAGTCTCATGGCCCTCTATCAGAATTTGGGAAGATTGGAGAAACTTAATTTTTCGCCCAAAAAAAAAAACGTAAGGGGTACCACTGTCGTTTTTTTTTTTGGGCCGAATTTTTGAGTTTCGATATCTCAGCTCTGGAAGGGGCTAGAGCCTCCATTTTTGCACTCAGGTCTAAGTCTCATGGCCCTCTATCAGAATCCAGAGTTTTGGGAAGATTGGAGAAACTTAATTTTTCGCCCCAAAAAAAAAACCGTAAGGGGTACCACTGTCGTTTTTTTTTTTCGGGCCGAATTTTTGAGTTTCCATATCTCAGCTCTGGAAGGGGCTAGAGCCTCAATTTTTGCACTCAGGTCTAAGTCTCATGGCCCTATATCAGAATTTGGGAAGATTGGAGAAACTTAATTTTTCGCCCCCAAAAAAAAACGTAAGGGGTACCACTGTCGTTTTTTTTTCGGGCCGAATTTTTGAGTTTCGATATCTCAGCTCTGGAAGGGGCTAGAGCCTCCATTTTTGCACTCAGGTCTAAGTCTCATGGCCCTCTATCAGAATTTGGGAAGATTGGAGAAACTTAATTTTTCGCCCACAAAAAAAAAACGTAAGGGGTACCACTGTCGTTTTTTTTTCGGGCCGAATTTTTGAGTTTCGATATCTCAGCTCTGGAAGGGGCTAGAGCCTCCATTTTTGCACTCAGGTCTAAGTCTCATGGCCCTCTATCAGAATTTGGGAAGATTGGAGAAACTTAATTTTTCGCCCCAAAAAAAAAACGTAAGGGGTACCACTGTCGTTTTTTTTCGGGCCGAATTTTTGAGTTTCGATATCTCAGCTCTGGAAGGGGCTAGAGCCTCCATTTTTGCACTCAGGTCTAAGTCTCATGGCCCTCTATCAGAATTTGGGAAGATTGGAGAAACTTAATTTTTCGCCCCAAAAAAAAAAAACGTAAGGGGTACCACTGTCGTTTTTTTTTCGGGCCGAATTTTTGAGTTTCGATATCTCAGCTCTGGAAGGGGCTAGAGCCTCCATTTTTGCACTCAGGTCTAAGTCTCATGGCCCTCTATCAGAATTTGGGAAGATTGGAGAAACTTAATTTTTCGCCCAAAAAAAAAAAAACGTAAGGGGTACCACTGTCGTTTTTTTTTCGGGCCGAATTTTTGAGTTTCGATATCTCTGCTCTGGAAGGGGCTAGAGCCTCCATTTTTGCACTCAGGTCTAAGTCTCATGGCCCTCTATCAGAATCCAGAGTTTTGGGAAGATTGGAGAAACTTAATTTTTCGGCCCAAAAAAAAAAACGTAAGGGGTCGTTTTTTTTTTTTCGGGCCGAATTTTTGAGTTTCCATATCTCAGCTCTGGAAGGGGCTAGAGCCTCCATTTTTGCACTCAGGTCTAAGTCTCATGGCCCTCTATCAGAATTTGGGAAGATTGGAGAAACTTAATTTTTCGCCCCCCAAAAAAAAATGTAAGGGGTACCACTGTCGTTTTTTTTTCGGGCCGAATTTTTGAGTTTCGATATCTCAGCTCTGGAAGGGGCTAGAGCCTCCATTTTTGCACTCAGGTCTAAGTCTCATGGCCCTCTATCAGAATCCAGAGTTTTGGGAAGATTGGAGAAACTTAATTTTTCGCCCCCCAAAAAAAAACGTAAGGGGTACCACTGTCGTTTTTTTTTTTTCGGGACGAATTTTTGAGTTTCCATATCTCAGCTCTGGAAGGGGCTAGAGCCTCCATTTTTGCACTCAGGTCTAAGTCTCATGGCCCTCTATCAGAATTTGGGAAGATTGGAGAAACTTAATTTTTCGCCCCAAAAAAAAAACGTAAGGGGTACCACTGTCGTTTTTTTTTTCGGGCCGAATTTTTGAGTTTCGATATCTCAGCTCTGGAAGGGGCTAGAGCCTCCATTTTTGCACTCAGGTCTAAGTCTCATGGCCCTCTATCAGAATTTGGGAAGATTGGAGAAACTTAATTTTTCGCCCAAAAAAAAAAACGTAAGGGGTACCACTGTCGTTTTTTTTTCGGGCCGAATTTTTGAGTTTCGATATCTCAGCTCTGGAAGGGGCTAGAGCCTCCATTTTTGCACTCAGGTCTAAGTCTCATGGCCCTCTATCAGAATCCAGAGTTTTGGGAAGATTGGAGAAACTTAATTTTTCGCCCCCAAAAAAAAAACGTAAGGGGTACCACTGTCGTTTTTTTTTTTTCGGGACGAATTTTTGAGTTTCCATATCTCAGCTCTGGAAGGGGCTAGAGCCTCCATTTTTGCACTCAGGTCTAAGTCTCATGGCCCTCTATCAGAATTTGGGAAGATTGGAGAAACTTAATTTTTCGCCGAAAAAAAAAAACGTAAGGGGTACCACTGTCGTTTTTTTTTTTCGGGCCGAATTTTTGAGTTTCCATATCTCAGCTCTGGAAGGGGCTAGAGCCTCCATTTTTGCACTCAGGTCTAAGTCTCATGGCCCTCTATCAGAATTTGGGAAGATTGGAGAAACTTAATTTTTCGCCGAAAAAAAAAACGTAAGGGGTACCACTGTCGTTTTTTTTTTCGGGCCGAATTTTTGAGTTTCCATATCTCAGCTCTGGAAGGGGCTAGAGCCTCCATTTTTGCACTCAGGTCTAAGTCTCATGGCCCTCTATCAGAATTTGGGAAGATTGGAGAAACTTAATTTTTCGCCCAAAAAAAAAAACGTAAGGGGTACCACTGTCGTTTTTTTTTCGGGCCGAATTTTTGAGTTTCGATATCTCAGCTCTGGAAGGGGCTAGAGCCTCCATTTTTGCACTCAGGTCTAAGTCTCATGGCCCTCTATCAGAATTTGGGAAGATTGGAGAAACTTAATTTTTCGCCCCCCAAAAAAAAAACGTAAGGGGTACCACTGTCGTTTTTTTTTTCGGGCCGAATTTTTGAGTTTCGATATCTCAGCTCTGGAAGGGGCTAGAGCCTCCATTTTTGCACTCAGGTCTAAGTCTCATGGCCCTCTATCAGAATTTGGGAAGATTGGAGAAACTTAATTTTTCGCCCAAAAAAAAAAAACGTAAGGGGTACCACTGTCGTTTTTTTTTCGGGCCGAATTTTTGAGTTTCGATATCTCAGCTCTGGAAGGGGCTAGAGCCTCCATTTTTGCACTCAGGTCTAATTCTCATGGCCCTCTATCAGAATCCAGAGTTTTGGGAAGATTGGAGAAACTTAATTTTTCGCCCCCCAAAAAAAAACGTAAGGGGTACCACTGTCGTTTTTTTTTTTTCGGGACGAATTTTTGAGTTTCCATATCTCAGCTCTGGAAGGGGCTAGAGCCTCCATTTTTGCACTCAGGTCTAAGTCTCATGGCCCTCTATCAGAATTTGGGAAGATTGGAGAAACTTAATTTTTCGCCCCAAAAAAAAAACGTAAGGGGTACCACTGTCGTTTTTTTTTCGGGCCGAATTTTTGAGTTTCGATATCTCAGCTCTGGAAGGGGCTAGAGCCTCCATTTTTGCACTCAGGTCTAAGTCTCATGGCCCTCTATCAGAATTTGGGAAGATTGGAGAAACTTAATTTTTCGCCGAAAAAAAAAAACGTAAGGGGTACCACTGTCGTTTTTTTTTTCGGGCCGAATTTTTGAGTTTCCATATCTCAGCTCTGGAAGGGGCTAGAGCCTCCATTTTTGCACTCAGGTCTAAGTCTCATGGCCCTCTATCAGAATTTGGGAAGATTGGAGAAACTTAATTTTTCGCCCAAAAAAAAAAACGTAAGGGGTACCACTGTCGTTTTTTTTTCGGGCCGAATTTTTGAGTTTCGATATCTCAGCTCTGGAAGGGGCTAGAGCCTCCATTTTTGCACTCAGGTCTAAGTCTCATGGCCCTCTATCAGAATCCAGAGTTTTGGGAAGATTGGAGAAACTTAATTTTTCGCCCCCAAAAAAAAAACGTAAGGGGTACCACTGTCGTTTTTTTTTTTTCGGGACGAATTTTTGAGTTTCCATATCTCAGCTCTGGAAGGGGCTAGAGCCTCCATTTTTGCACTCAGGTCTAAGTCTCATGGCCCTCTATCAGAATTTGGGAAGATTGGAGAAACTTAATTTTTCGCCCCCCCAAAAAAAAACGTAAGGGGTACCACTGTCGTTTTTTTTCGGGCCGAATTTTTGAGTTTCGATATCTCAGCTCTGGAAGGGGCTAGAGCCACCATTTTTGCACTCAGGTCTAAGTCTCATGGCCCTCTATCAGAATTTGGGAAGATTGGAGAAACTTAATTTTTCGCCCCAAAAAAAAAAACGTAAGGGGTACCACTGTCGTTTTTTTTTTCGGGCCGAATTTTTGAGTTTCGATATCTCAGCTCTGGAAGGGGCTAGAGCCTCCATTTTTGCACTCAGGTCTAAGTCTCATGGCCCTCTATCAGAATTTGGGAAGATTGGAGAAACTTAATTTTTCGCCCAAAAAAAAAAAAACGTAAGGGGTACCACTGTCGTTTTTTTTTCGGGCCGAATTTTTGAGTTTCGATATCTCAGCTCTGGAAGGGGCTAGAGCCTCCATTTTTGCACTCAGGTCTAAGTCTCATGGCCCTCTATCAGAATCCAGAGTTTTGGGAAGATTGGAGAAACTTAATTTTTCGCCCCCAAAAAAAAAACGTAAGGGGTACCACTGTCGTTTTTTTTTTTTCGGGACGAATTTTTGAGTTTCCATATCTCAGCTCTGGAAGGGGCTAGAGCCTCCATTTTTGCACTCAGGTCTAAGTCTCATGGCCCTCTATCAGAATTTGGGAAGATTGGAGAAACTTAATTTTTCGCCCCAAAAAAAAAACGTAAGGGGTACCACTGTCGTTTTTTTTTTCGGGCCGAATTTTTGAGTTTCGATATCTCAGCTCTGGAAGGGGCTAGAGCCTCCATTTTTGCACTCAGGTCTAAGTCTCATGGCCCTCTATCAGAATTTGGGAAGATTGGAGAAACTTAATTTTTCGCCGAAAAAAAAAACGTAAGGGGTACCACTGTCGTTTTTTTTTTCGGGCCGAATTTTTGAGTTTCCATATCTCAGCTCTGGAAGGGGCTAGAGCCTCCATTTTTGCACTCAGGTCTAAGTCTCATGGCCCTCTATCAGAATTTGGGAAGATTGGAGAAACTTAATTTTTCGCCCAAAAAAAAAACGTAAGGGGTACCACTGTCGTTTTTTTTTCGGGCCGAATTTTTGAGTTTCGATATCTCAGCTCTGGAAGGGGCTAGAGCCTCCATTTTTGCACTCAGGTCTAAGTCTCATGGCCCTCTATCAGAATCCAGAGTTTTGGGAAGATTGGAGAAACTTAATTTTTCGCCCCCCAAAAAAAAACGTAAGGGGTACCACTGTCGTTTTTTTTTTTTCGGGACGAATTTTTGAGTTTCCATATCTCAGCTCTGGAAGGGGCTAGAGCCTCCATTTTTGCACTCAGGTCTAAGTCTCATGGCCCTCTATCAGAATTTGGGAAGATTGGAGAAACTTAATTTTTCGCCGAAAAAAAAAAACGTAAGGGGTTCCACTGTCGTTTTTTTTTTTCGGGCCGAATTTTTGAGTTTCCATATCTCAGCTCTGGAAGGGGCTAGAGCCTCCATTTTTGCACTCAGGTCTAAGTCTCATGGCCCTCTATCAGAATTTGGGAAGATTGGAGAAACTTAATTTCTCGCCGAAAAAAAAAACGTAAGGGGTACCACTGTCGTTTTTTTTTTCGGGCCGAATTTTTGAGTTTCCATATCTCAGCTCTGGAAGGGGCTAGAGCCTCCATTTTTGCACTCAGGTCTAAGTCTCATGGCCCTCTATCAGAATTTGGGAAGATTGGAGAAACTTAATTTTTCGCCCAAAAAAAAAAACGTAAGGGGTACCACTGTCGTTTTTTTTCGGGCCGAATTTTTGAGTTTCGATATCTCAGCTCTGGAAGGGGCTAGAGCCTCCATTTTTGCACTCAGGTCTAAGTCTCATGGCCCTCTATCAGAATTTGGGAAGATTGGAGAAACTTAATTTTTCGCCCCAAAAAAAAAAACGTAAGGGGTACCACTGTCGTTTTTTTTTTCGGGCCGAATTTTTGAGTTTCGATATCTCAGCTCTGGAAGGGGCTAGAGCCTCCATTTTTGCACTCAGGTCTAAGTCTCATGGCCCTCTATCAGAATCCAGAGTTTTGGGAAGATTGGAGAAACTTAATTTTTCGCCCCCCAAAAAAAAACGTAAGGGGTACCACTGTCGTTTTTTTTTTTTCGGGACGAATTTTTGAGTTTCCATATCTCAGCTCTGGAAGGGGCTAGAGCCTCCATTTTTGCACTCAGGTCTAAGTCTCATGGCCCTCTATCAGAATTTGGGAAGATTGGAGAAACTTAATTTTTCGCCCCAAAAAAAAAACGTAAGGGGTACCACTGTCGTTTTTTTTTCGGGCCGAATTTTTGAGTTTCGATATCTCAGCTCTGGAAGGGGCTAGAGCCTCCATTTTTGCACTCAGGTCTAAGTCTCATGGCCCTCTATCAGAATTTGGGAAGATTGGAGAAACTTAATTTTTCGCCGAAAAAAAAAACGTAAGGGGTACCACTGTCGTTTTTTTTTTCGGGCCGAATTTTTGAGTTTCCATATCTCAGCTCTGGAAGGGGCTAGAGCCTCCATTTTTGCACTCAGGTCTAAGTCTCATGGCCCTCTATCAGAATTTGGGAAGATTGGAGAAACTTAATTTTTCGCCCAAAAAAAAAAACGTAAGGGGTACCACTGTCGTTTTTTTTTCGGGCCGAATTTTTGAGTTTCGATATCTCAGCTCTGGAAGGGGCTAGAGCCTCCATTTTTGCACTCAGGTCTAAGTCTCATGGCCCTCTATCAGAATTTGGGAAGATTGGAGAAACTTAATTTTTCGCCCAAAAAAAAAAAACGTAAGGGGTACCACTGTCGTTTTTTTTTCGGGCCGAATTTTTTAGTTTCGATATCTCAGCTCTGGAAGGGGCTAGAGCCTCCATTTTTGCACTCAGGTCTAAGTCTCATGGCCCTCTATCAGAATCCAGAGTTTTGGGAAGATTGGAGAAACTTAATTTTTCGCCCAAAAAAAAAAACGTAAGGGGTACCACTGTCGTTTTTTTTTCGGGCCGAATTTTTGAGTTTCGATATCTCAGCTCTGGAAGGGGCTAGAGCCTCCATTTTTGCACTCAGGTCTAAGTCTCATGGCCCTCTATCAGAATCCAGGGGTTTGGGAAGATTGGAGAAACTTAATTTTTCGCCCCCCCCAAAAAAAACGTAAGGGGTACCACTGTCGTTTTTTTTCGGGCCGAATTTTTGAGTTTCGATATCTCAGCTCTGGAAGGGGCTAGAGCCTCCATTTTTGCACTCAGGTCTAAGTCTCATGGCCCTCTATCAGAATTTGGGAAGATTGGAGAAACTTAATTTTTCGCCCAAAAAAAAAAAACGTAAGGGGTACCACTGTCGTTTTTTTTTCGGGCCGAATTTTTGAGTTTCGATATCTCAGCTCTGGAAGGGGCTAGAGCCTCCATTTTTGCACTCAGGTCTAAGTCTCATGGCCCTCTATTAGAATTTGGGAAGATTGGAGAAACTTAATTTTTCGCCGAAAAAAAAAACGTAAGGGGTACCACTGTCGTTTTTTTTTTCGGGCCGAATTTTTGAGTTTCCATATCTCAGCTCTGGAAGGGGCTAGAGCCTCCATTTTTGCACTCAGGTCTAAGTCTCATGGCCCTCTATCAGAATTTGGGAAGATTGGAGAAACTTAATTTTTCGCCCAAAAAAAAAAACGTAAGGGGTACCACTGTCGTTTTTTTTTCGGGCCGAATTTTTGAGTTTCGATATCTCAGCTCTGGAAGGGGCTAGAGCCTCCATTTTTGCACTCAGGTCTAAGTCTCATGGCCCTCTATCAGAATCCAGAGTTTTGGGAAGATTGGAGAAACTTAATTTTTCGCCCCCCCAAAAAAAACGTAAGGGGTACCACTGTCGTTTTTTTTTTTCGGGCCGAATTTTTGAGTTTCCATATCTCAGCTCTGGAAGGGGCTAGAGCCTCCATTTTTGCACTCAGGTCTAAGTCTCATGGCCCTCTATCAGAATTTGGGAAGATTGGAGAAACTTAATTTTTCGCCCCAAAAAAAAAAACGTAAGGGGTACCACTGTCGTTTTTTTTTCGGGCCGAATTTTTGAATTTCGATATCTCAGCTCTGGAAGGGGCTAGAGCCTCCATTTTTGCACTCAGGTCTAAGTCTCATGGCCCTCTATCAGAATTTGGGAAGATTGGAGAAACTAAATTTTTCGCCGAAAAAAAAAAACGTAAGGGGTACCACTGTCGTTTTTTTTTCGGGCCGAATTTTTGAGTTTCCATATCTCAGCTCTGGAAGGGGCTAGAGCCTCCATTTTTGCACTCAGGTCTAAGTCTCATGGCCCTCTATCAGAATCCAGAGTTTTGGGAAGATTGGAGAAACTTAATTTTTCACCCCAAAAAAAAAAACCGTAAGGGGTACCACTGTCGTTTTTTTTTTCGGGCCGAATTTTTGAGTTTCGATATCTCAGCTCTGGAAGGGGCTAGAGCCTCCATTTTTGCACTCAGGTGTAAGTCTCATGGCCCTCTATCAGAATTTGGGAAGATTGGAGAAACTTAATTTTTCGCCCCAAAAAAAAAACATAAGGGGTACCACTGTCGTTTTTTTTTCGGGCCGAATTTTTGAGTTTCGATATCTCAGCTCTGGAAGGGGCTAGAGCCTCCATTTTTGCACTCAGGTCTAAGTCTCATGGCCCTCTATCAGAATTTGGGAAGATTGGAGAAACTTAATTTTTCGCCGAAAAAAAAAACGTAAGGGGTACCACTGTCGTTTTTTTTTTCGGGCCGAATTTTTGAGTTTCCATATCTCAGCTCTGGAAGGGGCTAGAGCCTCCATATTTGCACTCAGGTCTAAGTCTCATGGCCCTCTATCAGAATTTGGGAAGATTGGAGAAACTTAATTTTTCGCCCAAAAAAAAAACGTAAGGGGTACCACTGTCGTTTTTTTTTTTGGGCCGAATTTTTGAGTTTCGATATCTCAGCTCTGGAAGGGGCTAGAGCCTCCATTTTTGCACTCAGGTCTAAGTCTCATGGCCCTCTATCAGAATCCAGAGTTTTTGGAAGATTGGAGAAACTTAATTTTTCGCCCCAAAAAAAAAAACGTAAGGGGTACCACTGTCGTTTTTTTTTTCGGGCCGAATTTTTGAGTTTCCATATCTCAGCTCTGGAAGGGGCTAGAGCCTCAATTTTTGCACTCAGGTCTAAGTCTCATGGCCCTCTATCAGAATTTGGGAAGATTGGAGAAACTTAATTTTTCGCCCCCAAAAAAAAACGTAAGGGGTACCACTGTCGTTTTTTTTTCGGGCCGAATTTTTGAGTTTCGATATCTCAGCTCTGGAAGGGGCTAGAGCCTCCATTTTTGCACTCAGGTCTAAGTCTCATGGCCCTCTATCAGAATTTGGGAAGATTGGAGAAACTTAATTTTTCGCCCACAAAAAAAAAACGTAAGGGGTACCACTGTCGTTTTTTTTTCGGGCCGAATTTTTGAATTTCGATATCTCAGCTCTGGAAGGGGCTAGAGCCTCCATTTTTGCACTCAGGTCTAAGTCTCATGGCCCTCTATCAGAATTTGGGAAGATTGGAGAAACTAAATTTTTCGCCGAAAAAAAAAAACGTAAGGGGTACCACTGTCGTTTTTTTTTTCGGGCCGAATTTTTGAGTTTCCATATCTCAGCTCTGGAAGGGGCTAGAGCCTCCATTTTTGCACTCAGGTCTAAGTCTCATGGCCCTCTATCAGAATCCAGAGTTTTGGGAAGATTGGAGAAACTTAATTTTTCACCCCAAAAAAAAAAAACCGTAAGGGGTACCACTGTCGTTTTTTTTTTCGGGCCGAATTTTTGAGTTTCGATATCTCAGCTCTGGAAGGGGCTAGAGCCTCCATTTTTGCACTCAGGTGTAAGTCTCATGGCCCTCTATCAGAATTTGGGAAGATTGGAGAAACTTAATTTTTCGCCCCAAAAAAAAAACATAAGGGGTACCACTGTCGTTTTTTTTTCGGGCCGAATTTTTGAGTTTCGATATCTCAGCTCTGGAAGGGGCTAGAGCCTCCATATTTGCACTCAGGTCTAAGTCTCATGGCCCTCTATCAGAATTTGGGAAGATTGGAGAAACTTAATTTTTCGCCCAAAAAAAAAAACGTAAGGGGTACCACTGTCGTTTTTTTTTTTGGGCCGAATTTTTGAGTTTCGATATCTCAGCTCTGGAAGGGGCTAGAGCCTCCATTTTTGCACTCAGGTCTAAGTCTCATGGCCCTCTATCAGAATCCAGAGTTTTGGGAAGATTGGAGAAACTTAATTTTTCGCCCCAAAAAAAAAAACGTAAGGGGTACCACTGTCGTTTTTTTTTTCGGGCCGAATTTTTGAGTTTCCATATCTCAGCTCTGGAAGGGGCTAGAGCCTCAATTTTTGCACTCAGGTCTAAGTCTCATGGCCCTCTATCAGAATTTGGGAAGATTGGAGAAACTTAATTTTTCGCCCCCAAAAAAAAACGTAAGGGGTACCACTGTCGTTTTTTTTTCGGGCCGAATTTTTGAGTTTCGATATCTCAGCTCTGGAAGGGGCTAGAGCCTCCATTTTTGCACTCAGGTCTAAGTCTCATGGCCCTCTATCAGAATTTGGGAAGATTGGAGAAACTTAATTTTTCGCCCACAAAAAAAAAACGTAAGGGGTACCACTGTCGTTTTTTTTTCGGGCCGAATTTTTGAGTTTCGATGTCTCAGCTCTGGAAGGGGCTAGAGCCTCCATTTTTGCACTCAGGTCTAAGTCTCATGGCCCTCTATCAGAATTTGGGAAGATTGGAGAAACTTAATTTTTCGCCCCAAAAAAAAAACGTAAGGGGTGCCACTGTCGTTTTTTTTCGGGCCGAATTTTTGAGTTTCGATATCTCAGCTCTGGAAGGGGCTAGAGCCTCCATTTTTGCACTCAGGTCTAAGTCTAATGGCCCTCTATCAGAATTTGGGAAGATTGGAGAAACTTAATTTTTCGCCCCAAAAAAAAAAAACGTAAGGGGTACCACTGTCGTTTTTTTTTCGGGCCGAATTTTTGAGTTTCGATATCTCAGCTCTGGAAGGGGCTAGAGCCTCCATTTTTGCACTCAGGTCTAAGTCTCATGGCCCTCTATCAGAATTTGGGAAGATTGGAGAAACTTAATTTTTCGCCCAAAAAAAAAAACGTAAGGGGTACCACTGTCGTTTTTTTTTCGGGCTGAATTTTTGAGTTTCGATATCTCTGCTCTGGAAGGGGCTAGAGCCTCCATTTTTGCACTCAGGTCTAAGTCTCATGGCCCTCTATCAGAATCCAGAGTTTTGGGAAGATTGGAGAAACTTAATTTTTCGGCCCAAAAAAAAAAACGTAAGGGGTCGTTTTTTTTTTTTTCGGGCCGAATTTTTGAGTTTCCATATCTCAGCTCTGGAAGGGGCTAGAGCCTCCATTTTTGCACTCAGGTCTAAGTCTCATGGCCCTCTATCAGAATTTGGGAAGATTGGAGAAACTTAATTTTTCGCCCCCCAAAAAAAAATGTAAGGGGTACCACTGTCGTTTTTTTTTCGGGCCGAATTTTTGAGTTTCGATATCTCAGCTCTGGAAGGGGCTAGAGCCTCCATTTTTGCACTCAGGTCTAAGTCTCATGGCCCTCTATCAGAATCCAGAGTTTTGGGAAGATTGGAGAAACTTAATTTTTCGCCCCCCAAAAAAAAACGTAAGGGGTACCACTGTCGTTTTTTTTTTTTCGGGACGAATTTTTGAGTTTCCATATCTCAGCTCTGGAAGGGGCTAGAGCCTCCATTTTTGCACTCAGGTCTAAGTCTCATGGCCCTCTATCAGAATTTGGGAAGATTGGAGAAACTTAATTTTTCGCCCCAAAAAAAAAACGTAAGGGGTACCACTGTCGTTTTTTTTTTCGGGCCGAATTTTTGAGTTTCGATATCTCAGCTCTGGAAGGGGCTAGAGCCTCCATTTTTGCACTCAGGTCTAAGTCTCATGGCCCTCTATCAGAATTTGGGAAGATTGGAGAAACTTAATTTTTCGCCGAAAAAAAAAAACGTAAGGGGTACCACTGTCGTTTTTTTTTTCGGGCCGAATTTTTGAGTTTCCATATCTCAACTCTGGAAGGGGCTAGAGCCTCCATTTTTGCACTCAGGTCTAAGTCTCATGGCCCTCTATCAGAATTTGGGAAGATTGGAGAAACTTAATTTTTCGCCCAAAAAAAAAAACGTAAGGGGTACCACTGTCGTTTTTTTTTTCGGGCCGAATTTTTGAGTTTCGATATCTCAGCTCTGGAAGGGGCTAGAGCCTCCATTTTTGCACTCAGGTCTAAGTCTCATGGCCCTCTATCAGAATTTGGGAAGATTGGAGAAACTTAATTTTTCGCCGAAAAAAAAAAACGTAAGGGGTACCACTGTCGTTTTTTTTTTTCGGGCCGAATTTTTGAGTTTCCATATCTCAGCTCTGGAAGGGGCTAGAGCCTCAATTTTTGCACTCAGGTCTAAGTCTCATGGCCCTCTATCAGAATTTGGGAAGATTGGAGAAACTTAATTTTTCGCCGAAAAAAAAAACGTAAGGGGTACCACTGTCGTTTTTTTTTTCGGGCCGAATTTTTGAGTTTCCATATCTCAGCTCTGGAAGGGGCTAGAGCCTCCATTTTTGCACTCAGGTCTAAGTCTCATGGCCCTCTATCAGAATTTGGGAAGATTGGAGAAACTTAATTTTTCGCCCAAAAAAAAAAACGTAAGGGGTACCACTGTCGTTTTTTTTTCGGGCCGAATTTTTGAGTTTCGATATCTCAGCTCTGGAAGGGGCTAGAGCCTCCATTTTTGCACTCAGGTCTAAGTCTCATGGCCCTCTATCAGAATTTGGGAAGATTGGAGAAACTTAATTTTTCGCCCCCCCCAAAAAAAACGTAAGGGGTACCACTGTCGTTTTTTTTCGGGCCGAATTTTTGAGTTTCGATATCTCAGCTCTGGAAGGGGCTAGAGCCTCCATTTTTGCACTCAGGTCTAAGTCTCATGGCCCTCTATCAGAATTTGGGAAGATTGGAGAAACTTAATTTTTCTCCCCAAAAAAAAAAAACGTAAGGGGTACCACTGTCGTTTTTTTTTTCGGGCCGAATTTTTGAGTTTCGATATCTCAGCTCTGGAAGGGGCTAGAGCCTCCATTTTTGCACTCAGGTCTAAGTCTCATGGCCCTCTATCAGAATTTGGGAAGATTGGAGAAACTTAATTTTTCGCCCAAAAAAAAAAAACGTAAGGGGTACCACTGTCGTTTTTTTTTCGGGCCGAATTTTTGAGTTTCGATATCTCAGCTCTGGAAGGGGCTAGAGCCTCCATTTTTGCACTCAGGTCTAAGTCTCATGGCCCTCTATCAGAATCCAGAGTTTTGGGAAGATTGGAGAAACTTAATTTGTCGCCCCCCAAAAAAAAACGTAAGGGGTACCACTGTCGTTTTTTTTTTTTCGGGACGAATTTTTGAGTTTCCATATCTCAGCTCTGGAAGGGGCTAGAGCCTCCATTTTTGCACTCAGGTCTAAGTCTCATGGCCCTCTATCAGAATTTGGGAAGATTGGAGAAACTTAATTTTTCGCCCCCAAAAAAAAACGTAAGGGGTACCACTGTCGTTTTTTTTTTCGGGCCGAATTTTTGAGTTTCGATATCTCAGCTCTGGAAGGGGCTAGAGCCTCCATTTTTGCACTCAGGTCTAAGTCTCATGGCCCTCTATCAGAATTTGGGAAGATTGGAGAAACTTAATTTTTCGCCGAAAAAAAAAACGTAAGGGGTACCACTGTCGTTTTTTTTTTTCGGGCCGAATTTTTGAGTTTCCATATCTCAGCTCTGGAAGGGGCTAGAGCCTCCATTTTTGCACTCAGGTCTAAGTCTCATGGCCCTCTATCAGAATTTGGGAAGATTGGAGAAACTTAATTTTTCGCCCAAAAAAAAAAACGTAAGGGGTACCACTGTCGTTTTTTTTTCGGGCCGAATTTTTGAGTTTCGATATCTCAGCTCTGGAAGGGGCTAGAGCCTCCATTTTTGCACTCAGGTCTAAGTCTCATGGCCCTCTATCAGAATCCAGAGTTTTGGGAAGATTGGAGAAACTTAATTTTTCGCCCCCCCAAAAAAAACGTAAGGGGTACCACTGTCGTTTTTTTTTTTTCGGGACGAATTTTTGAGTTTCCATATCTCAGCTCTGGAAGGGGCTAGAGCCTCCATTTTTGCACTCAGGTCTAAGTCTCATGGCCCTCTATCAGAATTTGGGAAGATTGGAGAAACTTAATTTTTCGCCCCCCCAAAAAAAAACGTAAGGGGTACCACTGTCGTTTTTTTTCGGGCCGAATTTTTGAGTTTCGATATCTCAGCTCTGGAAGGGGCTAGAGCCACCATTTTTGCACTCAGGTCTAAGTCTCATGGCCCTCTATCAGAATTTGGGAAGATTGGAGAAACTTAATTTTTTTCCCCAAAAAAAAAAACGTAAGGGGTACCACTGTCGTTTTTTTTTTCGGGCCGAATTTTTGAGTTTCGATATCTCAGCTCTGGAAGGGGCTAGAGCCTCCATTTTTGCACTCAGGTCTAAGTCTCATGGCCCTCTATCAGAATTTGGGAAGATTGGAGAAACTTAATTTTTCGCCCAAAAAAAAAAAACGTAAGGGGTACCACTGTCGTTTTTTTTTCGGGCCGAATTTTTGAGTTTCGATATCTCAGCTCTGGAAGGGGCTAGAGCCTCCATTTTTGCACTCAGGTCTAAGTCTCATGGCCCTCTATCAGAATCCAGAGTTTTGGGAAGATTGGAGAAACTTAATTTTTCGCCCCCAAAAAAAAAAAACGTAAGGGGTACCACTGTCGTTTTTTTTTTTTCGGGACGAATTTTTGAGTTTCCATATCTCAGCTCTGGAAGGGGCTAGAGCCTCCATTTTTGCACTCAGGTCTAAGTCTCATGGCCCTCTATCAGAATTTGGGAAGATTGGAGAAACTTAATTTTTCGCCCCAAAAAAAAAACGTAAGGGGTACCACTGTCGTTTTTTTTTTCGGGCCGAATTTTTGAGTTTCGATATCTCAGCTCTGGAAGGGGCTAGAGCCTCCATTTTTGCACTCAGGTCTAAGTCTCATGGCCCTCTATCAGAATTTGGGAAGATTGGAGAAACTTAATTTTTCGCCGAAAAAAAAAAACGTAAGGGGTACCACTGTCGTTTTTTTTTTCGGGCCGAATTTTTGAGTTTCCATATCTCAGCTCTGGAAGGGGCTAGAGCCTCCATTTTTGCACTCAGGTCTAAGTCTCATGGCCCTCTATCAGAATTTGGGAAGATTGGAGAAACTTAATTTTTCGCCCAAAAAAAAAAACGTAAGGGGTACCACTGTCGTTTTTTTTTCGGGCCGAATTTTTGAGTTTCGATATCTCAGCTCTGGAAGGGGCTAGAGCCTCCATTTTTGCACTCAGGTCTAAGTCTCATGGCCCTCTATCAGAATCCAGAGTTTTGGGAAGATTGGAGAAACTTAATTTTTCGCCCCCCAAAAAAAAACGTAAGGGGTACCACTGTCGTTTTTTTTTTTTCGGGACGAATTTTTGAGTTTCCATATCTCAGCTCTGGAAGGGGCTAGAGCCTCCATTTTTGCACTCAGGTCTAAGTCTCATGGCCCTCTATCAGAATTTGGGAAGATTGGAGAAACTTAATTTTTCGCCGAAAAAAAAAAACGTAAGGGGTACCACTGTCGTTTTTTTTTTTTCGGGCCGAATTTTTGAGTTTCCATATCTCAGCTCTGGAAGGGGCTAGAGCCTCCATTTTTGCACTCAGGTCTAAGTCTCATGGCCCTCTATCAGAATTTGGGAAGATTGGAGAAACTTAATTTTTCGCCGAAAAAAAAAACGTAAGGGGTACCACTGTCGTTTTTTTTTTCGGGCCGAATTTTTGAGTTTCCATATCTCAGCTCTGGAAGGGGCTAGAGCCTCCATTTTTGCACTCAGGTCTAAGTCTCATGGCCCTCTATCAGAATTTGGGAAGATTGGAGAAACTTAATTTTTCGCCCAAAAAAAAAACGTAAGGGGTACCACTGTCGTTTTTTTTTCGGGCCGAATTTTTGAGTTTCGATATCTCAGCTCTGGAAGGGGCTAGAGCCTCCATTTTTGCACTCAGGTCTAAGTCTCATGGCCCTCTATCAGAATTTGGGAAGATTGGAGAAACTTAATTTTTCGCCGAAAAAAAAAACGTAAGGGGTACCACTGTCGTTTTTTTTTTCGGGCCGAATTTTTGAGTTTCCATATCTCAGCTCTGGAAGGGGCTAGAGCCTCCATTTTTGCACTCAGGTCTAAGTCTCATGGCCCTCTATCAGAATTTGGGAAGATTGGAGAAACTTAATTTTTCGCCCAAAAAAAAAAACGTAAGGGGTACCACTGTCGTTTTTTTTTCGGGCCGAATTTTTGAGTTTCGATATCTCAGCTCTGGAAGGGGCTAGAGCCTCCATTTTTGCACTCAGGTCTAAGTCTCATGGCCCTCTATCAGAATTTGGGAAGATTGGAGAAACTTAATTTTTCGCCCAAAAAAAAAAAACGTAAGGGGTACCACTGTCGTTTTTTTTTCGGGCCGAATTTTTTAGTTTCGATATCTCAGCTCTGGAAGGGGCTAGAGCCTCCATTTTTGCACTCAGGTCTAAGTCTCATGGCCCTCTATCAGAATCCAGAGTTTTGGGAAGATTGGAGAAACTTAATTTTTCGCCCAAAAAAAAAAACGTAAGGGGTACCACTGTCGTTTTTTTTTCGGGCCGAATTTTTGAGTTTCGATATCTCAGCTCTGGAAGGGGCTAGAGCCTCCATTTTTGCACTCAGGTCTAAGTCTCATGGCCCTCTATCAGAATCCAGGGGTTTGGGAAGATTGGAGAAACTTAATTTTTCGCCCCCCCCAAAAAAAACGTAAGGGGTACCACTGTCGTTTTTTTTCGGGCCGAATTTTTGAGTTTCGATATCTCAGCTCTGGAAGGGGCTAGAGCCTCCATTTTTGCACTCAGGTCTAAGTCTCATGGCCCTCTATCAGAATTTGGGAAGATTGGAGAAACTTAATTTTTCGCCCAAAAAAAAAAAACGTAAGGGGTACCACTGTCGTTTTTTTTTCGGGCCGAATTTTTGAGTTTCGATATCTCAGCTCTGGAAGGGGCTAGAGCCTCCATTTTTGCACTCAGGTCTAAGTCTCATGGCCCTCTATTAGAATTTGGGAAGATTGGAGAAACTTAATTTTTCGCCGAAAAAAAAAACGTAAGGGGTACCACTGTCGTTTTTTTTTTCGGGCCGAATTTTTGAGTTTCCATATCTCAGCTCTGGAAGGGGCTAGAGCCTCCATTTTTGCACTCAGGTCTAAGTCTCATGGCCCTCTATCAGAATTTGGGAAGATTGGAGAAACTTAATTTTTCGCCCAAAAAAAAAAACGTAAGGGGTACCACTGTCGTTTTTTTTTCGGGCCGAATTTTTGAGTTTCGATATCTCAGCTCTGGAAGGGGCTAGAGCCTCCATTTTTGCACTCAGGTCTAAGTCTCATGGCCCTCTATCAGAATCCAGAGTTTTGGGAAGATTGGAGAAACTTAATTTTTCGCCCCCCCAAAAAAAACGTAAGGGGTACCACTGTCGTTTTTTTTTTCGGGCCGAATTTTTGAGTTTCCATATCTCAGCTCTGGAAGGGGCTAGAGCCTCCATTTTTGCACTCAGGTCTAAGTCTCATGGCCCTCTATCAGAATTTGGGAAGATTGGAGAAACTTAATTTTTCGCCCCAAAAAAAAAAACGTAAGGGGTACCACTGTCGTTTTTTTTTCGGGCCGAATTTTTGAATTTCGATATCTCAGCTCTGGAAGGGGCTAGAGCCTCCATTTTTGCACTCAGGTCTAAGTCTCATGGCCCTCTATCAGAATTTGGGAAGATTGGAGAAACTAAATTTTTCGCCGAAAAAAAAAAACGTAAGGGGTACCACTGTCGTTTTTTTTTCGGGCCGAATTTTTGAGTTTCCATATCTCAGCTCTGGAAGGGGCTAGAGCCTCCATTTTTGCACTCAGGTCTAAGTCTCATGGCCCTCTATCAGAATCCAGAGTTTTGGGAAGATTGGAGAAACTTAATTTTTCACCCCAAAAAAAAAAACCGTAAGGGGTACCACTGTCGTTTTTTTTTTCGGGCCGAATTTTTGAGTTTCGATATCTCAGCTCTGGAAGGGGCTAGAGCCTCCATTTTTGCACTCAGGTGTAAGTCTCATGGCCCTCTATCAGAATTTGGGAAGATTGGAGAAACTTAATTTTTCGCCCCAAAAAAAAAACATAAGGGGTACCACTGTCGTTTTTTTTTCGGGCCGAATTTTTGAGTTTCGATATCTCAGCTCTGGAAGGGGCTAGAGCCTCCATTTTTGCACTCAGGTCTAAGTCTCATGGCCCTCTATCAGAATTTGGGAAGATTGGAGAAACTTAATTTTTCGCCGAAAAAAAAAAACGTAAGGGGTACCACTGTCGTTTTTTTTTTCGGGCCGAATTTTTGAGTTTCCATATCTCAGCTCTGGAAGGGGCTAGAGCCTCCATATTTGCACTCAGGTCTAAGTCTCATGGCCCTCTATCAGAATTTGGGAAGATTGGAGAAACTTAATTTTTCGCCCAAAAAAAAAACGTAAGGGGTACCACTGTCGTTTTTTTTTTTGGGCCGAATTTTTGAGTTTCGATATCTCAGCTCTGGAAGGGGCTAGAGCCTCCATTTTTGCACTCAGGTCTAAGTCTCATGGCCCTCTATCAGAATCCAGAGTTTTGGGAAGATTGGAGAAACTTAATTTTTCGCCCCAAAAAAAAAAACGTAAGGGGTACCACTGTCGTTTTTTTTTTCGGGCCGAATTTTTGAGTTTCCATATCTCAGCTCTGGAAGGGGCTAGAGCCTCAATTTTTGCACTCAGGTCTAAGTCTCATGGCCCTCTATCAGAATTTGGGAAGATTGGAGAAACTTAATTTTTCGCCCCCAAAAAAAAACGTAAGGGGTACCACTGTCGTTTTTTTTTCGGGCCGAATTTTTGAGTTTCGATATCTCAGCTCTGGAAGGGGCTAGAGCCTCCATTTTTGCACTCAGGTCTAAGTCTCATGGCCCTCTATCAGAATTTGGGAAGATTGGAGAAACTTAATTTTTCGCCCACAAAAAAAAAACGTAAGGGGTACCACTGTCGTTTTTTTTTCGGGCCGAATTTTTGAGTTTCGATATCTCAGCTCTGGAAGGGGCTAGAGCCTCCATTTTTGCACTCAGGTCTAAGTCTCATGGCCCTCTATCAGAATTTGGGAAGATTGGAGAAACTTAATTTTTCGCCCCAAAAAAAAAACGTAAGGGGTACCACTGTCGTTTTTTTTCGGGCCGAATTTTTGAGTTTCGATATCTCAGCTCTGGAAGGGGCTAGAGCCTCCATTTTTGCACTCAGGTCTAAGTCTCATGGCCCTCTATCAGAATTTGGGAAGATTGGAGAAACTTAATTTTTCGCCCCAAAAAAAAAAAACGTAAGGGGTACCACTGTCGTTTTTTTTTCGGGCCGAATTTTTGAGTTTCGATATCTCAGCTCTGGAAGGGGCTAGAGCCTCCATTTTTGCACTCAGGTCTAAGTCTCATGGCCCTCTATCAGAATCCAGAGTTTTGGGAAGATTGGAGAAACTTAATTTTTCGCCCCCAAAAAAAAAACGTAAGGGGTACCACTGTCGTTTTTTTTTTTTCGGGCCGAATTTTTGAGTTTCCATATCTCAGCTCTGGAAGGGGCTAGAGCCTCCATTTTTGCACTCAGGTCTAAGTCTCATGGCCCTCTATCAGAATTTGGGAAGATTGGAGAAACTTAATTTTTCGCCGAAAAAAAAAAACGTAAGGGGTACCACTGTCGTTTTTTTTTTTCGGGCCGAATTTTTGAGTTTCCATATCTCAGCTCTGGAAGGGGCTAGAGCCTCCATTTTTGCACTCAGGTCTAAGTCTCATGGCCCTCTATCAGAATTTGGGAAGATTGGAGAAACTTAATTTTTCGCCGAAAAAAAAAACGTAAGGGGTACCACTGTCGTTTTTTTTTTCGGGCCGAATTTTTGAGTTTCCATATCTCAGCTCTGGAAGGGGCTAGAGCCTCCATTTTTGCACTCAGGTCTAAGTCTCATGGCCCTCTATCAGAATTTGGGAAGATTGGAGAAACTTAATTTTTCGCCCAAAAAAAAAAACGTAAGGGGTACCACTGTCGTTTTTTTTCGGGCCGAATTTTTGAGTTTCGATATCTCAGCTCTGGAAGGGGCTAGAGCCTCCATTTTTGCACTCAGGTCTAAGTCTCATGGCCCTCTATCAGAATTTGGGAAGATTGGAGAAACTTAATTTTTCGCCCCCAAAAAAAAAACGTAAGGGGTACCACTGTCGTTTTTTTTTTCGGGCCGAATTTTTGAGTTTCGATATCTCAGCTCTGGAAGGGGCTAGAGCCTCCATTTTTGCACTCAGGTCTAAGTCTCATGGCCCTCTATCAGAATTTGGGAAGATTGGAGAAACTTAATTTTTCGCCCCCCAAAAAAAAACGTAAGGGGTACCACTGTCGTTTTTTTTTTCGGGCCGAATTTTTGAGTTTCGATATCTCAGCTCTGGAAGGGGCTAGAGCCTCCATTTTTGCACTCAGGTCTAAGTCTCATGGCCCTCTATCAGAATCCAGAGTTTTGGGAAGATTGGAGAAACTTAATTTTTCGCCCCCCAAAAAAAAACGTAAGGGGTACCACTGTCGTTTTTTTTTTTTCGGGACGAATTTTTGAGTTTCCATATCTCAGCTCTGGAAGGGGCTAGAGCCTCCATTTTTGCACTCAGGTCTAAGTCTCATGGCCCTCTATCAGAATTTGGGAAGATTGGAGAAACTTAATTTTTCGCCCCCAAAAAAAAACGTAAGGGGTAGGCTACCACTGTCGTTTTTTTTTTCGGGCCGAATTTTTGAGTTTCGATATCTCAGCTCTGGAAGGGGCTAGAGCCTCCATTTTTGCACTCAGGTCTAAGTCTCATGGCCCTCTATCAGAATTTGGGAAGATTGGAGAAACTTAATTTTTCGCCGAAAAAAAAAACGTAAGGGGTACCACTGTCGTTTTTTTTTTCGGGCCGAATTTTTGAGTTTCCATATCTCAGCTCTGGAAGGGGCTAGAGCCTCCATTTTTGCACTCAGGTCTAAGTCTCATGGCCCTCTATCAGAATTTGGGAAGATTGGAGAAACTTAATTTTTCGCCCAAAAAAAAAAACGTAAGGGGTACCACTGTCGTTTTTTTTTCGGGCCGAATTTTTGAGTTTCGATATCTCAGCTCTGGAAGGGGCTAGAGCCTCCATTTTTGCACTCAGGTCTAAGTCTCATGGCCCTCTATCAGAATTTGGGAAGATTGGAGAAACTTAATTTTTCGCCCAAAAAAAAAAAACGTAAGGGGTACCACTGTCGTTTTTTTTTCGGGCCGAATTTTTGAGTTTCGATATCTCAGCTCTGGAAGGGGCTAGAGCCTCCATTTTTGCACTCAGGTCTAAGTCTCATGGCCCTCTATCAGAATCCAGAGTTTTGGGAAGATTGGAGAAACTTAATTTTTCGCCCAAAAAAAAAACGTAAGGGGTACCACTGTCGTTTTTTTTTCGGGCCGAATTTTTGAGTTTCGATATCTCAGCTCTGGAAGGGGCTAGAGCCTCCATTTTTGCACTCAGGTCTAAGTCTCATGGCCCTCTATCAGAATCCAGGGTTTTGGGAAGATTGGAGAAACTTAATTTTTCGCCCCCCCCAAAAAAAACGTAAGGGGTACCACTGTCGTTTTTTTTCGGGCCGAATTTTTGAGTTTCGATATCTCAGCTCTGGAAGGGGCTAGAGCCTCCATTTTTGCACTCAGGTCTAAGTCTCATGGCCCTCTATCAGAATTTGGGAAGATTGGAGAAACTTAATTTTTCGCCCAAAAAAAAAAAACGTAAGGGGTACCACTGTCGTTTTTTTTTCGGGCCGAATTTTTGAGTTTCGATATCTCAGCTCTGGAAGGGGCTAGAGCCTCCATTTTTGCACTCAGGTCTAAGTCTCATGGCCCTCTATTAGAATTTGGGAAGATTGGAGAAACTTAATTTTTCGCCGAAAAAAAAAACGTAAGGGGTACCACTGTCGTTTTTTTTTTCGGGCCGAATTTTTGAGTTTCCATATCTCAGCTCTGGAAGGGGCTAGAGCCTCCATTTTTGCACTCAGGTCTAAGTCTCATGGCCCTCTATCAGAATTTGGGAAGATTGGAGAAACTTAATTTTTCGCCCAAAAAAAAAAACGTAAGGGGTACCACTGTCGTTTTTTTTTTCGGGCCGAATTTTTGAGTTTCGATATCTCAGCTCTGGAAGGGGCTAGAGCCTCCATTTTTGCACTCAGGTCTAAGTCTCATGGCCCTCTATCAGAATCCAGAGTTTTGGGAAGATTGGAGAAACTTAATTTTTCGCCCCCCCAAAAAAAACGTAAGGGGTACCACTGTCGTTTTTTTTTTTCGGGCCGAATTTTTGAGTTTCCATATCTCAGCTCTGGAAGGGGCTAGAGCCTCCATTTTTGCACTCAGGTCTAAGTCTCATGGCCCTCTATCAGAATTTGGGAAGATTGGAGAAACTTAATTTTTCGCCCCAAAAAAAAAAACGTAAGGGGTACCACTGTCGTTTTTTTTTCGGGCCGAATTTTTGAATTTCGATATCTCAGCTCTGGAAGGGGCTAGAGCCTCCATTTTTGCACTCAGGTCTAAGTCTCATGGCCCTCTATCAGAATTTGGGAAGATTGGAGAAACTAAATTTTTCGCCGAAAAAAAAAAACGTAAGGGGTACCACTGTCGTTTTTTTTTTCGGGCCGAATTTTTGAGTTTCCATATCTCAGCTCTGGAAGGGGCTAGAGCCTCCATTTTTGCACTCAGGTCTAAGTCTCATGGCCCTCTATCAGAATCCAGAGTTTTGGGAAGATTGGAGAAACTTAATTTTTCACCCCAAAAAAAAAAACCGTAAGGGGTACCACTGTCGTTTTTTTTTTCGGGCCGAATTTTTGAGTTTCGATATCTCAGCTCTGGAAGGGGCTAGAGCCTCCATTTTTGCACTCAGGTGTAAGTCTCATGGCCCTCTATCAGAATTTGGGAAGATTGGAGAAACTTAATTTTTCGCCCCAAAAAAAAAACATAAGGGGTACCACTGTCGTTTTTTTTTCGGGCCGAATTTTTGAGTTTCGATATCTCAGCTCTGGAAGGGGCTAGAGCCTCCATATTTGCACTCAGGTCTAAGTCTCATGGCCCTCTATCAGAATTTGGGAAGATTGGAGAAACTTAATTTTTCGCCCAAAAAAAAAAACGTAAGGGGTACCACTGTCGTTTTTTTTTTTGGGCCGAATTTTTGAGTTTCGATATCTCAGCTCTGGAAGGGGCTAGAGCCTCCATTTTTGCACTCAGGTCTAAGTCTCATGGCCCTCTATCAGAATCCAGAGTTTTGGGAAGATTGGAGAAACTTAATTTTTCGCCCCAAAAAAAAAAACGTAAGGGGTACCACTGTCGTTTTTTTTTTCGGGCCGAATTTTTGAGTTTCCATATCTCAGCTCTGGAAGGGGCTAGAGCCTCAATTTTTGCACTCAGGTCTAAGTCTCATGGCCCTCTATCAGAATTTGGGAAGATTGGAGAAACTTAATTTTTCGCCCCCAAAAAAAAACGTAAGGGGTACCACTGTCGTTTTTTTTTCGGGCCGAATTTTTGAGTTTCGATATCTCAGCTCTGGAAGGGGCTAGAGCCTCCATTTTTGCACTCAGGTCTAAGTCTCATGGCCCTCTATCAGAATTTGGGAAGATTGGAGAAACTTAATTTTTCGCCCACAAAAAAAAAACGTAAGGGGTACCACTGTCGTTTTTTTTTCGGGCCGAATTTTTGAGTTTCGATGTCTCAGCTCTGGAAGGGGCTAGAGCCTCCATTTTTGCACTCAGGTCTAAGTCTCATGGCCCTCTATCAGAATTTGGGAAGATTGGAGAAACTTAATTTTTCGCCCCAAAAAAAAAACGTAAGGGGTGCCACTGTCGTTTTTTTTCGGGCCGAATTTTTGAGTTTCGATATCTCAGCTCTGGAAGGGGCTAGAGCCTCCATTTTTGCACTCAGGTCTAAGTCTAATGGCCCTCTATCAGAATTTGGGAAGATTGGAGAAACTTAATTTTTCGCCCCAAAAAAAAAAAACGTAAGGGGTACCACTGTCGTTTTTTTTTCGGGCCGAATTTTTGAGTTTCGATATCTCAGCTCTGGAAGGGGCTAGAGCCTCCATTTTTGCACTCAGGTCTAAGTCTCATGGCCCTCTATCAGAATTTGGGAAGATTGGAGAAACTTAATTTTTCGCCCAAAAAAAAAAACGTAAGGGGTACCACTGTCGTTTTTTTTTCGGGCTGAATTTTTGAGTTTCGATATCTCTGCTCTGGAAGGGGCTAGAGCCTCCATTTTTGCACTCAGGTCTAAGTCTCATGGCCCTCTATCAGAATCCAGAGTTTTGGGAAGATTGGAGAAACTTAATTTTTCGGCCCAAAAAAAAAAACGTAAGGGGTCGTTTTTTTTTTTTTCGGGCCGAATTTTTGAGTTTCCATATCTCAGCTCTGGAAGGGGCTAGAGCCTCCATTTTTGCACTCAGGTCTAAGTCTCATGGCCCTCTATCAGAATTTGGGAAGATTGGAGAAACTTAATTTTTCGCCCCCCAAAAAAAAATGTAAGGGGTACCACTGTCGTTTTTTTTTCGGGCCGAATTTTTGAGTTTCGATATCTCAGCTCTGGAAGGGGCTAGAGCCTCCATTTTTGCACTCAGGTCTAAGTCTCATGGCCCTCTATCAGAATCCAGAGTTTTGGGAAGATTGGAGAAACTTAATTTTTCGCCCCCCAAAAAAAAACGTAAGGGGTACCACTGTCGTTTTTTTTTTTTCGGGACGAATTTTTGAGTTTCCATATCTCAGCTCTGGAAGGGGCTAGAGCCTCCATTTTTGCACTCAGGTCTAAGTCTCATGGCCCTCTATCAGAATTTGGGAAGATTGGAGAAACTTAATTTTTCGCCCCAAAAAAAAAACGTAAGGGGTACCACTGTCGTTTTTTTTTTCGGGCCGAATTTTTGAGTTTCGATATCTCAGCTCTGGAAGGGGCTAGAGCCTCCATTTTTGCACTCAGGTCTAAGTCTCATGGCCCTCTATCAGAATTTGGGAAGATTGGAGAAACTTAATTTTTCGCCGAAAAAAAAAAACGTAAGGGGTACCACTGTCGTTTTTTTTTTCGGGCCGAATTTTTGAGTTTCCATATCTCAACTCTGGAAGGGGCTAGAGCCTCCATTTTTGCACTCAGGTCTAAGTCTCATGGCCCTCTATCAGAATTTGGGAAGATTGGAGAAACTTAATTTTTCGCCCAAAAAAAAAAACGTAAGGGGTACCACTGTCGTTTTTTTTTTCGGGCCGAATTTTTGAGTTTCGATATCTCAGCTCTGGAAGGGGCTAGAGCCTCCATTTTTGCACTCAGGTCTAAGTCTCATGGCCCTCTATCAGAATTTGGGAAGATTGGAGAAACTTAATTTTTCGCCGAAAAAAAAAAACGTAAGGGGTACCACTGTCGTTTTTTTTTTTCGGGCCGAATTTTTGAGTTTCCATATCTCAGCTCTGGAAGGGGCTAGAGCCTCAATTTTTGCACTCAGGTCTAAGTCTCATGGCCCTCTATCAGAATTTGGGAAGATTGGAGAAACTTAATTTTTCGCCGAAAAAAAAAACGTAAGGGGTACCACTGTCGTTTTTTTTTTCGGGCCGAATTTTTGAGTTTCCATATCTCAGCTCTGGAAGGGGCTAGAGCCTCCATTTTTGCACTCAGGTCTAAGTCTCATGGCCCTCTATCAGAATTTGGGAAGATTGGAGAAACTTAATTTTTCGCCCAAAAAAAAAAACGTAAGGGGTACCACTGTCGTTTTTTTTTCGGGCCGAATTTTTGAGTTTCGATATCTCAGCTCTGGAAGGGGCTAGAGCCTCCATTTTTGCACTCAGGTCTAAGTCTCATGGCCCTCTATCAGAATTTGGGAAGATTGGAGAAACTTAATTTTTCGCCCCCCCCAAAAAAAACGTAAGGGGTACCACTGTCGTTTTTTTTCGGGCCGAATTTTTGAGTTTCGATATCTCAGCTCTGGAAGGGGCTAGAGCCTCCATTTTTGCACTCAGGTCTAAGTCTCATGGCCCTCTATCAGAATTTGGGAAGATTGGAGAAACTTAATTTTTCTCCCCAAAAAAAAAAAACGTAAGGGGTACCACTGTCGTTTTTTTTTTCGGGCCGAATTTTTGAGTTTCGATATCTCAGCTCTGGAAGGGGCTAGAGCCTCCATTTTTGCACTCAGGTCTAAGTCTCATGGCCCTCTATCAGAATTTGGGAAGATTGGAGAAACTTAATTTTTCGCCCAAAAAAAAAAAACGTAAGGGGTACCACTGTCGTTTTTTTTTCGGGCCGAATTTTTGAGTTTCGATATCTCAGCTCTGGAAGGGGCTAGAGCCTCCATTTTTGCACTCAGGTCTAAGTCTCATGGCCCTCTATCAGAATCCAGAGTTTTGGGAAGATTGGAGAAACTTAATTTGTCGCCCCCCAAAAAAAAACGTAAGGGGTACCACTGTCGTTTTTTTTTTTTTCGGGACGAATTTTTGAGTTTCCATATCTCAGCTCTGGAAGGGGCTAGAGCCTCCATTTTTGCACTCAGGTCTAAGTCTCATGGCCCTCTATCAGAATTTGGGAAGATTGGAGAAACTTAATTTTTCGCCCCCAAAAAAAAACGTAAGGGGTACCACTGTCGTTTTTTTTTTCGGGCCGAATTTTTGAGTTTCGATATCTCAGCTCTGGAAGGGGCTAGAGCCTCCATTTTTGCACTCAGGTCTAAGTCTCATGGCCCTCTATCAGAATTTGGGAAGATTGGAGAAACTTAATTTTTCGCCGAAAAAAAAAAACGTAAGGGGTACCACTGTCGTTTTTTTTTTTCGGGCCGAATTTTTGAGTTTCCATATCTCAGCTCTGGAAGGGGCTAGAGCCTCCATTTTTGCACTCAGGTCTAAGTCTCATGGCCCTCTATCAGAATTTGGGAAGATTGGAGAAACTTAATTTTTCGCCCAAAAAAAAAAACGTAAGGGGTACCACTGTCGTTTTTTTTTCGGGCCGAATTTTTGAGTTTCGATATCTCAGCTCTGGAAGGGGCTAGAGCCTCCATTTTTGCACTCAGGTCTAAGTCTCATGGCCCTCTATCAGAATCCAGAGTTTTGGGAAGATTGGAGAAACTTAATTTGTCGCCCCCCAAAAAAAAACGTAAGGGGTACCACTGTCGTTTTTTTTTTTTCGGGACGAATTTTTGAGTTTCCATATCTCAGCTCTGGAAGGGGCTAGAGCCTCCATTTTTGCACTCAGGTCTAAGTCTCATGGCCCTCTATCAGAATTTGGGAAGATTGGAGAAACTTAATTTTTCGCCCCCAAAAAAAAACGTAAGGGGTACCACTGTCGTTTTTTTTTTCGGGCCGAATTTTTGAGTTTCGATATCTCAGCTCTGGAAGGGGCTAGAGCCTCCATTTTTGCACTCAGGTCTAAGTCTCATGGCCCTCTATCAGAATTTGGGAAGATTGGAGAAACTTAATTTTTCGCCGAAAAAAAAAAACGTAAGGGGTACCACTGTCGTTTTTTTTTTTCGGGCCGAATTTTTGAGTTTCCATATCTCAGCTCTGGAAGGGGCTAGAGCCTCCATTTTTGCACTCAGGTCTAAGTCTCATGGCCCTCTATCAGAATTTGGGAAGATTGGAGAAACTTAATTTTTCGCCCAAAAAAAAAAACGTAAGGGGTACCACTGTCGTTTTTTTTTCGGGCCGAATTTTTGAGTTTCGATATCTCAGCTCTGGAAGGGGCTAGAGCCTCCATTTTTGCACTCAGGTCTAAGTCTCATGGCCCTCTATCAGAATCCAGAGTTTTGGGAAGATTGGAGAAACTTAATTTTTCGCCCCCCAAAAAAAAACGTAAGGGGTACCACTGTCGTTTTTTTTTTTTCGGGACGAATTTTTGAGTTTCCATATCTCAGCTCTGGAAGGGGCTAGAGCCTCCATTTTTGCACTCAGGTCTAAGTCTCATGGCCCTCTATCAGAATTTGGGAAGATTGGAGAAACTTAATTTTTCGCCCCCCCAAAAAAAAACGTAAGGGGTACCACTGTCGTTTTTTTTCGGGCCGAATTTTTGAGTTTCGATATCTCAGCTCTGGAAGGGGCTAGAGCCACCATTTTTGCACTCAGGTCTAAGTCTCATGGCCCTCTATCAGAATTTGGGAAGATTGGAGAAACTTAATTTTTTTCCCCAAAAAAAAAAACGTAAGGGGTACCACTGTCGTTTTTTTTTTCGGGCCGAATTTTTGAGTTTCGATATCTCAGCTCTGGAAGGGGCTAGAGCCTCCATTTTTGCACTCAGGTCTAAGTCTCATGGCCCTCTATCAGAATTTGGGAAGATTGGAGAAACTTAATTTTTCGCCCAAAAAAAAAAAACGTAAGGGGTACCACTGTCGTTTTTTTTTCGGGCCGAATTTTTGAGTTTCGATATCTCAGCTCTGGAAGGGGCTAGAGCCTCCATTTTTGCACTCAGGTCTAAGTCTCATGGCCCTCTATCAGAATCCAGAGTTTTGGGAAGATTGGAGAAACTTAATTTTTCGCCCCCAAAAAAAAAAAACGTAAGGGGTACCACTGTCGTTTTTTTTTTTTCGGGACGAATTTTTGAGTTTCCATATCTCAGCTCTGGAAGGGGCTAGAGCCTCCATTTTTGCACTCAGGTCTAAGTCTCATGGCCCTCTATCAGAATTTGGGAAGATTGGAGAAACTTAATTTTTCGCCCCAAAAAAAAAACGTAAGGGGTACCACTGTCGTTTTTTTTTTCGGGCCGAATTTTTGAGTTTCGATATCTCAGCTCTGGAAGGGGCTAGAGCCTCCATTTTTGCACTCAGGTCTAAGTCTCATGGCCCTCATATCAGAATTTGGGAAGATTGGAGAAACTTAATTTTTCGCCGAAAAAAAAAAACGTAAGGGGTACCACTGTCGTTTTTTTTTTCGGGCCGAATTTTTGAGTTTCCATATCTCAGCTCTGGAAGGGGCTAGAGCCTCCATTTTTGCACTCAGGTCTAAGTCTCATGGCCCTCTATCAGAATTTGGGAAGATTGGAGAAACTTAATTTTTCGCCCAAAAAAAAAAACGTAAGGGGTACCACTGTCGTTTTTTTTTCGGGCCGAATTTTTGAGTTTCGATATCTCAGCTCTGGAAGGGGCTAGAGCCTCCATTTTTGCACTCAGGTCTAAGTCTCATGGCCCTCTATCAGAATCCAGAGTTTTGGGAAGATTGGAGAAACTTAATTTTTCGCCCCCCAAAAAAAAACGTAAGGGGTACCACTGTCGTTTTTTTTTTTTCGGGACGAATTTTTGAGTTTCCATATCTCAGCTCTGGAAGGGGCTAGAGCCTCCATTTTTGACTCAGGTCTACTTTTATGGCCCTTATCAGACCTTGAGATTTGGAGAAACTTAATCTTTCGTTTAAAAAAAACGTAAGGGGTACCACTGTCGTTTTTTTTTTCGGGCCGAATTTTTGAGTTTCCATATCTCAGCTCTGGAAGGGGCTAGAGCCTCCATTTTTGCACTCAGGTCTAAGTCTCATGGCCCTCTATCAGAATTTGGGAAGATTGGAGAAACTTAATTTTTCGCCGAAAGTAACGTAAGGGGTACCACTGTCGTTTTTTTTTTCGGGCCGAATTTTTGAGTTTCCATATCTCAGCTCTGGAAGGGGCTAGAGCCTCCATTTTTGCACTCAGGTCTAAGTCTCATGGCCCTCTATCAGAATTTGGGAAGATTGGAGAAACTTAATTTTTCGCCCAAAAAAAAAACGTAAGGGGTACCACTGTCGTTTTTTTTTCGGGCCGAATTTTTGAGTTTCGATATCTCAGCTCTGGAAGGGGCTAGAGCCTCCATTTTTGCACTCAGGTCTAAGTCTCATGGCCCTCTATCAGAATTTGGGAAGATTGGAGAAACTTAATTTTTCGCCCCCCCCAAAAAAAACGTAAGGGGTACCACTGTCGTTTTTTTTCGGGCCGAATTTTTGAGTTTCGATATCTCAGCTCTGGAAGGGGCTAGAGCCTCCATTTTTGCACTCAGGTCTAAGTCTCATGGCCCTCTATCAGAATTTGGGAAGATTGGAGAAACTTAATTTTTCGCCCCAAAAAAAAAAACGTAAGGGGTACCACTGTCGTTTTTTTTTTCGGGCCGAATTTTTGAGTTTCGATATCTCAGCTCTGGAAGGGGCTAGAGCCTCCATTTTTGCACTCAGGTCTAAGTCTCATGGCCCTCTATCAGAATCCAGAGTTTTGGGAAGATTGGAGAAACTTAATTTTTCGCCCCCCAAAAAAAAACGTAAGGGGTACCACTGTCGTTTTTTTTTTTTCGGGACGAATTTTTGAGTTTCCATATCTCAGCTCTGGAAGGGGCTAGAGCCTCCATTTTTGCACTCAGGTCTAAGTCTCATGGCCCTCTATCAGAATTTGGGAAGATTGGAGAAACTTAATTTTTCGCCCCAAAAAAAAAACGTAAGGGGTACCACTGTCGTTTTTTTTTCGGGCCGAATTTTTGAGTTTCGATATCTCAGCTCTGGAAGGGGCTAGAGCCTCCATTTTTGCACTCAGGTCTAAGTCTCATGGCCCTCTATCAGAATTTGGGAAGATTGGAGAAACTTAATTTTTCGCCGAAAAAAAAAACGTAAGGGGTACCACTGTCGTTTTTTTTTTCGGGCCGAATTTTTGAGTTTCCATATCTCAGCTCTGGAAGGGGCTAGAGCCTCCATTTTTGCACTCAGGTCTAAGTCTCATGGCCCTCTATCAGAATTTGGGAAGATTGGAGAAACTTAATTTTTCGCCCAAAAAAAAAAACGTAAGGGGTACCACTGTCGTTTTTTTTTTCGGGCCGAATTTTTGAGTTTCGATATCTCAGCTCTGGAAGGGGCTAGAGCCTCCATTTTTGCACTCAGGTCTAAGTCTCATGGCCCTCTATCAGAATTTGGGAAGATTGGAGAAACTTAATTTTTCGCCCAAAAAAAAAAAACGTAAGGGGTACCACTGTCGTTTTTTTTTTTTCGGGACGAATTTTTGAGTTTCCATATCTCAGCTCTGGAAGGGGCTAGAGCCTCCATTTTTGCACTCAGGTCTAAGTCTCATGGCCCTCTATCAGAATTTGGGAAGATTGGAGAAACTTAATTTTTCGCCCCAAAAAAAAAAACGTAAGGGGTACCACTGTCGTTTTTTTTTCGGGCCGAATTTTTGAGTTTCGATATCTCAGCTCTGGAAGGGGCTAGAGCCTCCATTTTTGCACTCAGGTCTAAGTCTCATGGCCCTCTATCAGAATTTGGGAAGATTGGAGAAACTTAATTTTTCGCCGAAAAAAAAACCGTAAGGGGTACCACTGTCGTTTTTTTTTTCGGGCCGAATTTTTGAGTTTCCATATCTCAGCTCTGGAAGGGGCTAGAGCCTCCATTTTTGCACTCAGGTCTAAGTCTCATGGCCCTCTATCAGAATTTGGGAAGATTGGAGAAACTTAATTTTTCGCCCCAAAAAAAAAAACGTAAGGGGTACCACTGTCGTTTTTTTTCGGGCCGAATTTTTGAGTTTCGATATCTCAGCTCTGGAAGGGGCTAGAGCCTCCATTTTTGCACTCAGGTCTAAGTCTCATGGCCCTCTATCAGAATTTGGGAAGATTGGAGAAACTTAATTTTTCGCCCCAAAAAAAAAAACGTAAGGGGTACCACTGTCGTTTTTTTTTCGGGCCGAATTTTTGAGTTTCGATATCTCAGCTCTGGAAGGGGCTAGAGCCTCCATTTTTGCACTCAGGTCTAAGTCTCATGGCCCTCTATCAGAATTTGGGAAGATTGGAGAAACTTAATTTTTCGCCCAAAAAAAAAAACGTAAGGGGTACCACTGTCGTTTTTTTTTCGGGCCGAATTTTTGAGTTTCGATATCTCAGCTCTGGAAGGGGCTAGAGCCTCCATTTTTGCACTCAGGTCTAAGTCTCATGGCCCTCTATCAGAATCCAGAGTTTTGGGAAGATTGGAGAAACTTAATTTTTCGCCCCCAAAAAAAAAACGTAAGGGGTACCACTGTCGTTTTTTTTTTTTCGGGACGAATTTTTGAGTTTCCATATCTCAGCTCTGGAAGGGGCTAGAGCCTCCATTTTTGCACTCAGGTCTAAGTCTCATGGCCCTCTATCAGAATTTGGGAAGATTGGAGAAACTTAATTTTTCGCCCCCAAAAAAAAAACGTAAGGGGTACCACTGTCGTTTTTTTTTCGGGCCGAATTTTTGAGTTTTGATATCTCAGCTCTGGAAGGGGCTAGAGCCTCCATTTTTGCACTCAGGTCTAAGTCTCATGGCCCTCTATCAGAATTTGGGAAGATTGGAGAAACTTAATTTTTCGCCGAAAAAAAAACGTAAGGGGTACCACTGTCGTTTTTTTTTTCGGGCCGAATTTTTGAGTTTCCATATCTCAGCTCTGGAAGGGGCTAGAGCCTCCATTTTTGCACTCAGGTCTAAGTCTCATGGCCCTCTATCAGAATTTGGGAAGATTGGAGAAACTTAATTTTTCGCCCAAAAAAAAAAACGTAAGGGGTACCACTGTCGTTTTTTTTTCGGGCCGAATTTTTGAGTTTCGATATCTCAGCTCTGGAAGGGGCTAGAGCCTCCATTTTTGCACTCAGGTCTAAGTCTCATGGCCCTCTATCAGAATTTGGGAAGATTGGAGAAACTTAATTTTTCGCCCAAAAAAAAAAACGTAAGGGGTACCACTGTCGTTTTTTTTTCGGGCCGAATTTTTGAGTTTCGATATCTCAGCTCTGGAAGGGGCTAGAGCCTCCATTTTTGCACTCAGGTCTAAGTCTCATGGCCCTCTATCAGAATCCAGAGTTTTGGGAAGATTGGAGAAACTTAATTTTTCGCCCCAAAAAAAAAAACGTAAGGGGTACCACTGTCTTTTTTTTTTTTTCGGGCCGAATTTTTGAGTTTCCATATCTCAGCTCTGGAAGGGGCTAGAGCCTCCATTTTTGCACTCAGGTCTAAGTCTCATGGCCCTCTATCAGAATTTGGGAAGATTGGAGAAACTTAATTTTTCGCCCCCCCAAAAAAAACGTAAGGGGTACCACTGTCGTTTTTTTTTCGGGCCGAATTTTTGAGTTTCGATATCTCAGCTCTGGAAGGGGCTAGAGCCTCCATTTTTGCACTCAGGTCTAAGTCTCATGGCCCTCTATCAGAATTTGGGAAGATTGGAGAAACTTAATTTTTCGCCGAAAAAAAAAACGTAAGGGGTACCACTGTCGTTTTTTTTTTCGGGCCGAATTTTTGAGTTTCGATATCTCAGCTCTGGAAGGGGCTAGAGCCTCCATTTTTGCACTCAGGTCTAAGTCTCATGGCCCTCTATCAGAATTTGGGAAGATTGGAGAAACTTAATTTTTCGCCCAAAAAAAAAAACGTAAGGGGTACCACTGTCGTTTTTTTTTCGGGCCGAATTTTTGAGTTTCGATATCTCAGCTCTGGAAGGGGCTAGAGCCTCCATTTTTGCACTCAGGTCTAAGTCTCATGGCCCTCTATCAGAATTTGGGAAGATTGGAGAAACGTAATTTTTCGCCCCCAAAAAAAAACGTAAGGGGTACCACTGTCGTTTTTTTTTCGGGCCGAATTTTTGAGTTTCGATATCTCAGCTCTGGAAGGGGCTAGAGCCTCCATTTTTGCACTCAGGTCTAAGTCTCATGGCCCTCTATCAGAATCCAGAGTTTTGGGAAGATTGGAGAAACTTAATTTTTCGCCCCAAAAAAAAAAACGTAAGGGGTACCACTGTCGTTTTTTTTTTTTCGGGCCGAATTTTTGAGTTTCCATATCTCAGCTCTGGAAGGGGCTAGAGCCTCCATTTTTGCACTCAGGTCTAAGTCTCATGGCCCTCTATCAGAATTTGGGAAGATTGGAGAAACTTAAATTTTCGCCCCCAAAAAAAAAACGTAAGGGGTACCACTGTCGTTTTTTTTTTTTCGGGACGAATTTTTGAGTTTCCATATCTCAGCTCTGGAAGGGGCTAGAGCCTCCATTTTTGCACTCAGGTCTAAGTCTCATGGCCCTCTATCAGAATTTGGGAAGATTGGAGAAACTTAATTTTTCGCCCCCAAAAAAAAAACGTAAGGGGTACCACTGTCGTTTTTTTTTTCGGGCCGAATTTTTGAGTTTTGATATCTCAGCTCTGGAAGGGGCTAGAGCCTCCATTTTTGCACTCAGGTCTAAGTCTCATGGCCCTCTATCAGAATTTGGGAAGATTGGAGAAACTTAATTTTTCGCCGAAAAAAAAACGTAAGGGGTACCACTGTCGTTTTTTTTTTCGGGCCGAATTTTTGAGTTTCCATATCTCAGCTCTGGAAGGGGCTAGAGCCTCCATTTTTGCACTCAGGTCTAAGTCTCATGGCCCTCTATCAGAATTTGGGAAGATTGGAGAAACTTAATTTTTCGCCCAAAAAAAAAAACGTAAGGGGTACCACTGTCGTTTTTTTTTCGGGCCGAATTTTTGAGTTTCGATATCTCAGCTCTGGAAGGGGCTAGAGCCTCCATTTTTGCACTCAGGTCTAAGTCTCATGGCCCTCTATCAGAATTTGGGAAGATTGGAGAAACTTAATTTTTCGCCCAAAAAAAAAAACGTAAGGGGTACCACTGTCGTTTTTTTTTCGGGCCGAATTTTTGAGTTTCGATATCTCAGCTCTGGAAGGGGCTAGAGCCTCCATTTTTGCACTCAGGTCTAAGTCTCATGGCCCTCTATCAGAATCCAGAGTTTTGGGAAGATTGGAGAAACTTAATTTTTCGCCCCAAAAAAAAAAACGTAAGGGGTACCACTGTCGTTTTTTTTTTTTCGGGCCGAATTTTTGAGTTTCCATATCTCAGCTCTGGAAGGGGCTAGAGCCTCCATTTTTGCACTCAGGTCTAAGTCTCATGGCCCTCTATCAGAATTTGGGAAGATTGGAGAAACTTAATTTTTCGCCCCCCCAAAAAAAACGTAAGGGGTACCACTGTCGTTTTTTTTTCGGGCCGAATTTTTGAGTTTCGATATCTCAGCTCTGGAAGGGGCTAGAGCCTCCATTTTTGCACTCAGGTCTAAGTCTCATGGCCCTCTATCAGAATTTGGGAAGATTGGAGAAACTTAATTTTTCGCCGAAAAAAAAAACGTAAGGGGTACCACTGTCGTTTTTTTTTTCGGGCCGAATTTTTGAGTTTCGATATCTCAGCTCTGGAAGGGGCTAGAGCCTCCATTTTTGCACTCAGGTCTAAGTCTCATGGCCCTCTATCAGAATTTGGGAAGATTGGAGAAACTTAATTTTTCGCCCAAAAAAAAAAACGTAAGGGGTACCACTGTCGTTTTTTTTTCGGGCCGAATTTTTGAGTTTCGATATCTCAGCTCTGGAAGGGGCTAGAGCCTCCATTTTTGCACTCAGGTCTAAGTCTCATGGCCCTCTATCAGAATTTGGGAAGATTGGAGAAACGTAATTTTTCGCCCCCAAAAAAAAACGTAAGGGGTACCACTGTCGTTTTTTTTTCGGGCCGAATTTTTGAGTTTCGATATCTCAGCTCTGGAAGGGGCTAGAGCCTCCATTTTTGCACTCAGGTCTAAGTCTCATGGCCCTCTATCAGAATCCAGAGTTTTGGGAAGATTGGAGAAACTTAATTTTTCGCCCCAAAAAAAAAAACGTAAGGGGTACCACTGTCGTTTTTTTTTTTTCGGGCCGAATTTTTGAGTTTCCATATCTCAGCTCTGGAAGGGGCTAGAGCCTCCATTTTTGCACTCAGGTCTAAGTCTCATGGCCCTCTATCAGAATTTGGGAAGATTGGAGAAACTTAAATTTTCGCCCCAAAAAAAAAAACGTAAGGGGTACCACTGTCGTTTTTTTTTCGGGCCAAATTTTTGAGTTTCGATATCTCAGCTCTGGAAGGGGCTAGAGCCTCCAGTTTTGCACTCAGGTCTAAGTCTCATGGCCCTCTATCAGAATTTGGGAAGATTGGAGAAACTTAATTTTTCGCCGAAAAAAAAAAACGTAAGGGGTACCACTGTCGTTTTTTTTTTCGGGCCGAATTTTTGAGTTTCGATATCTCAGCTCTGGAAGGGGCTAGAGCCTCCATTTTTGCACTCAGGTCTAAGTCTCATGGCCCTCTATCAGAATTTGGGAAGATTGGAGAAACTTAATTTTTCGCCCCCAAAAAAAAAACGTAAGGGGTACCACTGTCGTTTTTTTTCGGGCCGAATTTTTGAGTTTCGATATCTCAGCTCTGGAAGGGACTAGAGCCTCCATTTTTGCACTCAGGTCTAAGTCTCATGGCCCTCTATCAGAATCCAGAGTTTTGGGAAGATTGGAGAAACTTAATTTTTCGCCCCAAAAAAAATAACGTCAGGGGTACCACTGTCGTTTTTTTTTTCGGGCCGAATTTTTGAGTTTCGATATCTCAGCTCTGGAAGGGGCTAGAGCCTCCATTTTTGCACTCAGGTCTAAGTCTCATGGCCCTCTATCAGAATTTGGGAAGATTGGAGAAACTTAATTTTTCGCCCAAAAAAAAACGTAAGGGGTACCACTGTCGTTTTTTTTTTCGGGCCGAATTTTTGAGTTTCGATATCTCAGCTCTGGAAGGGGCTAGAGCCTCCATTTTTGCACTCAGGTCTAAGTCTCATGGCCCTCTATCAGAATTTGGGAATATTGGAGAAACTTAATTTTTCGCCCACAAAAAAAAACGTAAGGGGTACCACTGTCGTTTTTTTTTTGGGGGTGAAAAATTAAGTTTCTCCAATCTTCCCAAAACTCTGGATTCTGATAGAGGGCCATGAGACTTAGACCTGAGTGCAAAAATGGAGGCTCTAGCCCCTTCCAGAGCTGAGATATCGAAACTCAAAAATTCGGCCCGAAAAAAAAAACGACAGTGGTACCCCTTAGGGTTTTTTTTTGGGCGAAAAATTAAGTTTCTCCAATCTTCCCAAATTCTGATAGAGGGCCATGAGACTTAGACCTGAGTGCAAAAATGGAGGCTCTAGCCCCTTCCAGAGCTGAGATATCGAAACTCAAAAATTCGGCCCGAAAAAAAAATGACAGTGGTACCCCTTACGTTTTTTTTTTTGGGCGAAAAATTACGTTTCTCCAATCTTCCCAAATTCTGATAGAGGGCCATGAGACTTAGACCTGAGTGCAAAAATGGAGGCTCTAGCCCCTTCCAGAGCTGAGATATCGAAACTCAAAAATTCGGCCAGAAAAAAAAAAACGACAGTGGTACCCCTTACGTTTTTTTTTTTGGGCGAAAAATTAAGTTTCTCCAATCTTCCCAAATTCTGATAGAGGGCCATGAGACTTAGACCTGAGTGCAAAAATGGAGGCTCTAGCCACTTCCAGAGCTGAGATATCGAAACTCAAAAATTCGTCCCGAAAAAAAAACGACAGTGGTACCCCTTACGTTTTTTTTGGGGGGTGAAAAATTAAGTTTCTCCAATCTTCCCAAAACTCTGGATTCTGATAGAGGGCCATGAGACTTAGACCTGAGTGCAAAAATGGAGGCTCTAGCCCCTTCCAGAGCTGAGATATCGAAACTCAAAAATTCGGCCCGAAAAAAAAACCGACAGTGGTACCCCTTAGGGTTTTTTTTTGGGCGAAAAATTAAGTTTCTCCAATCTTCCCAAATTCTGATAGAGGGCCATGAGACTTAGACCTGAGTGCATAAATGGAGGCTCTAGCCCCTTCCAGAGCTGAGATATCGAAACTCAAAAATTCGGCCCGAAAAAAAACGACAGTGGTACCCCTTACGTTTTTTTTTTTGGGGCGAAAAATTAAGTTTCTCCAATCTTCCCAAATTCTGATAGAGGGCCATGAGACTTAGATCTGAGTGCAAAAATGGAGGCTCTAGCCCCTTCCAGAGCTGAGATATCGAAACTCAAAAATTCGGCCGGAAAAAAAAACGACAGTGGTAACCCTTACGTTTTTTTTTTTGGGCGAAAAAAATAAAGTTTCTCCAATCTTCCCAAATTCTGATAGAGGGCCATGAGACTTAGACCTGAGTGCAAAAATGGAGGCTCTAGCCCCTTCCAGAGCTGAGATATCGAAACTCAAAAATTCGGCCCGGAAAAAAAACGACAGTGGTACCCCTTACGTTTATTTTTTTGGGGCGAAAAATTAAGTTTCTCCAATCTTCCCAAATTCTGATAGAGGGCCATGAGACTTAGACCTGAGTGCAAAAATGGAGGCTCTAGCCCCTTCCAGAGCTAAGATATTTAAACTCAAAAATTCGGCCCGAAAAAAAAAACGACAGTGGTACCCCTTACGTTTTTTTTTTCGGCGAAAAATTAAGTTTCTCCAATCTTTCCAAATTCTGATAGAGGGCCATGAGACTTAGACCTGAGTGCAAAAATGGAGGCTCTAGCCCCTTCCAGAGCTGAGATATCGAAACTCAAAAATTCGGCCCGAAAAAAAAACGACAGTGGTACCCCTTACGTTTTTTTTTTTGGGCGAAAAATTAAGTTTCTCCAATCTTCCCAAATTCTGATAGAGGGCCATGAGACTTAGACCTGAGTGCAAAAATGGAGGCTCTAGCCCCTTCCAGAGCTGAGATATGGAAACTCAAAAATTCGGCCCGAAAAAAAAAACGACAGTGGTACCCCTTACGTTTTTTTTTTGGGGCGAAAAATTAAGTTTCTCCAATCTTCCCAAAACTCTGGATTCTGATAGAGGGCCATGAGACTTAGACCTGAGTGCAAAAATGGAGGCTCTAGCCCCTTCCAGAGCTGAGATATCGAAACTCAAAAATTCGGCCCGAAAAAAAACGACAGTGGTACCCCTTACGTTTTTTTTTTTGGAGCGAAAAATTAAGTTTCTCCAATCTTCCCAAATTCTGATAGAGGGCCATGAGACTTAGACCTGAGTGCAAAAATGGAGGCTCTAGCCCCTTCCAGAGCTGAGATATCGAAACTCAAAAATTCGGCCCGAAAAAAAAACGACAGTGGTACCCCTTACGTTTTTTTTTTTGGGGCGAAAAATTAAGTTTCTCCAATCTTCCCAAATTCTGATAGAGGGCCATGAGACTTAGACCTGAGTGCAAAAATGGAGGCTCTAGCCCCTTCCAGAGCTAAGATATTTAAACTCAAAAATTCGGCCCGAAAAAAAAAACGACAGTGGTACCCCTTACGTTTTTTTTTTCGGCGAAAAATTAAGTTTCTCCAATCTTTCCAAATTCTGATAGAGGGCCATGAGACTTAGACCTGAGTGCAAAAATGGAGGCTCTAGCCCCTTCCAGAGCTGAGATATCGAAACTCAAAAATTCGGCCCGAAAAAAAAACGACAGTGGTACCCCTTACGTTTTTTTTTTTGGGCGAAAAATTAAGTTTCTCCAATCTTCCCAAATTCTGATAGAGGGCCATGAGACTTAGACCTGAGTGCAAAAATGGAGGCTCTAGCCCCTTCCAGAGCTGAGATATGGAAACTCAAAAATTCGGCCCGAAAAAAAAAACGACAGTGGTACCCCTTACGTTTTTTTTTTGGGGCGAAAAATTAAGTTTCTCCAATCTTCCCATAACTCTGGATTCTGATAGAGGGCCATGAGACTTAGACCTGAGTGCAAAAATGGAGGCTCTAGCCCCTTCCAGAGCTGAGATATCGAAACTCAAAAATTCGGCCCGAAAAAAAAACGACAGTGGTACCCCTTACGTTTTTTTTTTTGGAGCGAAAAATTAAGTTTCTCCAATCTTCCCAAATTCTGATAGAGGGCCATGAGACTTAGACCTGAGTGCAAAAATGGAGGCTCTAGCCCCTTCCAGAGTTGAGATATCGAAACTCAAAAATTCGGCCCGAAAAAAAAAACGACAGTGGTACCCCTTACGTTTTTTTTTTTTGGGCGAAAAATTAAGTTTCTCCAATCTTCCCAAATTCTGATAGAGGGCCATGAGACTTAGACCTGAGTGCAAAAATGGAGGCTCTAGCCCCTTCCAGAGCTGAGATATCGAAACTCAAAAATTCGGCCCGAAAAAAAAAACGACAGTGGTACCCCTTACGTTTTTTTTTTGGGCGAAAAATTAAGTTTCTCCAATCTTCCCAAATTCTGATAGAGGGCCATGAGACTTAGACCTGAGTGCAAAAATGGAGGCTCTAGCCCCTTCCAGAGCTGAGATATCGAAACTCAAAAATTCGGCCCGAAAAAAAAAAACGACAGTGGTACCCCTTACGTTTTTTTTTTTGGGTGAAAAATTAAGTTTCTCCAATCTTCCCAAAACTCTGGATTCTGATAGAGGGCCATGAGACTTAGACCTGAGTGCAAAAATGGAGGCTCTAGCCCCTTCCAGAGCTGAGATATCGAAACTCAAAAATTCGTCCCGAAAAAAAAAACTACAGTGGTACCCCTTAGGGTTTTTTTTTTTGGGCGAAAAATTAAGTTTCTCCAATCTTCCCAAATTCTGATAGAGGGCCATGAGACTTAGACCTGAGTGCAAAAATGGAGGCTCTAGCCCCTTCCAGAGCTGAGATATCGAAACTCAAAAATTCGGCCAGAAAAAAAAACGACAGTGGTACCCCTTACGTTTTTTTTTTGGGCGAAAAATTAAGTTTCTCCAATCTTCCCAAATTCTGATAGAGGGCCATGAGACTTAGACCTGAGTGCAAAAATGGAGGCTCTAGCCCCTTCCAGAGCTGAGATATCGAAACTCAAAAATTCGGCCCGAAAAAAAAACGACAGTGGTACCCCTTACGTTTTTTTTTTTTGGGCGAAAAATTAAGTTTCTCCAATCTTCCCAAATTCTGATAGAGGGCCATGAGACTTAGACCTGAGTGCAAAAATGGAGGCTCTAGCCCCTTCCAGAGCTGAGATATCGAAACTCAAAAATTCGGCCCGAAAAAAAAACGACAGTGGTACCCCTTACGTTTTTTTTGGGGGGTGAAAAATTAAGTTTCTCCAATCTTCCCCAAACTCTGGATTCTGATAGAGGGCCATGAGACTTAGACCTGAGTGCAAAAATGGAGGCTCTAGCCCCTTCCAGAGCTGAGATATCGAAACTCAAAAATTCGGCCCAAAAAAAAAAACGACAGTGGTACCCCTTAGGGTTTTTTTTGGGCGAAAAATTAAGTTTCTCCAATCTTCCCAAATTCTGATAGAGGGCCATGAGACTTAGACCTGAGTGCAAAAATGGAGGCTCTAGCCCCTTCCAGAGCTGAGATATCGAAACTCAAAAATTCGGCCCGAAAAAAAAAAAACGACAGTGGTACCCCTTACGGGTTTTTTTTGGGAGAAAAATTAAGTTTCTCCAATCTTCCCAAATTCTGATAGAGGGCCATGAGACTTAGACCTGAGTGCAAAAATGGAGGCTCTAGCCCCTTCCAGAGCTGAGATATCGAAACTCAAAAATTCGGCCCGAAAAAAAAACGACAGTGGTACCCCTTACGTTTTTTTTTTGGGGTGAAAAATTAAGTTTCTCCAATCTTTCCAAAACTCTGGATTCTGATAGAGGGCCATGAGACTTAGACCTGAGTGCAAAAATGGAGGCTCTAGCCCCTTCCAGAGCTGAGATATCGAAACTCAAAAATTCGGCCCGAAAAAAAAACGACAGTGGTACCCCTTACGTTTTTTTTTTGGGCGAAAAATTAAGTTTCTCCAATCTTCCCAAATTCTGATAGAGGGCCATGAGACTTAGACCTGAGTGCAAAAATGGAGGCTCTAGCCCCTTCCAGAGCTGAGATATGAAAACTCAAAAATTCGGCCCGAAAAAAAAAAACGACAGTGGTACCCCTTACGTTTTTTTTTCGGCGAAAAATTAAGTTTCTCCAATCTTCCCAAATTCTGATAGAGGGCCATGAGACTTAGACCTGAGTGCAAAAATGGAGGCTCTAGCCCCTTCCAGAGCTGAGATATCGAAACTCAAAAATTCGGCCCGAAAAAAAAACGACAGTGGTACCCCTTACGTTTTTTTTTGGGGGGCGAAAAATTAAGTTTCTCCAATCTTCCCAAATTCTGATAGAGGGCCATGAGACTTAGACCTGAGTGCAAAAATGGAGGCTCTAGCCCCTTCCAGAGCTGAGATATCGAAACTCAAAAATTCGGCCCGAAAAAAAAACGACAGTGGTACCCCTTACGTTTTTTTTTTGGGCGAAAAATTAAGTTTCTCCAATCTTCCCAAATTCTGATAGAGGGCCATGAGACTTAGACCTGAGTGCAAAAATGGAGGCTCTAGCCCCTTCCAGAGCTGAGATATCGAAACTCAAAAATTCGGCCCGAAAAAAAAAACGACAGTGGTACCCCTTACGTTTTTTTTTGGGGTGAAAAATTAAGTTTCTCCAATCTTCCCAAAACTCTGGATTCTGATAGAGGGCCATGAGACTTAGACCTGAGTGCAAAAATGGAGGCTCTAGCCCCTTCCAGAGCTGAGATATCGAAACTCAAAAATTCGGCCCAAAAAAAAAAACGACAGTGGTACCCCTTAGGGTTTTTTTTGGGCGAAAAATTAAGTTTCTCCAATCTTCCCAAATTCTGATAGAGGGCCATGAGACTTAGACCTGAGTGCAAAAATGGAGGCTCTAGCCCCTTCCAGAGCTGAGATATCGAAACTCAAAAATTCGGCCCGAAAAAAAAAAACGACAGTGGTACCCCTTACGGGTTTTTTTTGGGAGAAAAATTAAGTTTCTCCAATCTTCCCAAATTCTGATAGAGGGCCATGAGACTTAGACCTGAGTGCAAAAATGGAGGCTCTAGCCCCTTCCAGAGCTGAGATATCGAAACTCAAAAATTCGGCCCGAAAAAAAAACGACAGTGGTACCCCTTACGTTTTTTTTTGGGGGTGAAAAATTAAGTTTCTCCAATCTTTCCAAAACTCTGGATTCTGATAGAGGGCCATGAGACTTAGACCTGAGTGCAAAAATGGAGGCTCTAGCCCCTTCCAGAGCTGAGATATCGAAACTCAAAAATTCGGCCCGAAAAAAAAACGACAGTGGTACCCCTTACGTTTTTTTTTTGGGCGAAAAATTAAGTTTCTCCAATCTTCCCAAATTCTGATAGAGGGCCATGAGACTTAGACCTGAGTGCAAAAATGGAGGCTCTAGCCCCTTCCAGAGCTGAGATATGAAAACTCAAAAATTCGGCCCGAAAAAAAAAAACGACAGTGGTACCCCTTACGTTTTTTTTTCGGCGAAAAATTAAGTTTCTCCAATCTTCCCAAATTCTGATAGAGGGCCATGAGACTTAGACCTGAGTGCAAAAATGGAGGCTCTAGCCCCTTCCAGAGCTGAGATATCGAAACTCAAAAATTCGGCCCGAAAAAAAAACGACAGTGGTACCCCTTACGTTTTTTTTTGGGGGGCGAAAAATTAAGTTTCTCCAATCTTCCCAAATTCTGATAGAGGGCCATGAGACTTAGACCTGAGTGCAAAAATGGAGGCTCTAGCCCCTTCCAGAGCTGAGATATCGAAACTCAAAAATTCGGCCCGAAAAAAAAACGACAGTGGTACCCCTTACGTTTTTTTTTTGGGCGAAAAATTAAGTTTCTCCAATCTTCCCAAATTCTGATAGAGGGCCATGAGACTTAGACCTGAGTGCAAAAATGGAGGCTCTAGCCCCTTCCAGAGCTGAGATATCGAAACTCAAAAATTCGGCCCGAAAAAAAAAACGACAGTGGTACCCCTTACGTTTTTTTTTGGGGTGAAAAATTAAGTTTCTCCAATCTTCCCAAAACTCTGGATTCTGATAGAGGGCCATGAGACTTAGACCTGATTGCAAAAATGGAGGCTCTAGCCCCTTCCAGAGCTGAGATATCGAAACTCAAAAATTCGGCCCGAAAAAAAACGACAGTGGTACCCCTTACGTTTTTTTTGGGGGGCGAAAAATTAAGTTTCTCCAATCTTCCCAAATTCTGATAGAGGGCCATGAGACTTAGACCTGAGTGCAAAAATGGAGGCTCTAGCCCCTTCCAGAGCTGAGATATCGAAACTCAAAAATTCGGCCCGAAAAAAAAACGACAGTGGTACCCCTTACGTTTTTTTTTTGGGCGAAAAATTAAGTTTCTCCAATCTTCCCAAATTCTGATAGAGGGCCATGAGACTTAGACCTGAGTGCAAAAATGGAGGCTCTAGCCCCTTCCAGAGCTGAGATATGGAAACTCAAAAATTCGGCCCGAAAAAAAAAACGACAGTGGTACCCCTTACGTTTTTTTTTTTGGGGGCGAAAAATTAAGTTTCTCCAATCTTCCCAAATTCTGATAGAGGGCCATGAGACTTAGACCTGAGTGCAAAAATGGAGGCTCTAGCCCCTTCCAGAGCTGAGATATCGAAACTCAAAAATTCGGCCCGAAAAAAAAACGACAGTGGTACCCCTTACGTTTTTTTTTTTGGGCGAAAAATTAAGTTTCTCCAATCTTCCCAAATTCTGATAGAGGGCCATGAGACTTAGACCTGAGTGCAAAAATGGAGGCTCTAGCCCCTTCCAGAGCTGAGATATCGAAACTCAAAAATTCGGCCCGAAAAAAAAACGACAGTGGTACCCCTTACGTTTTTTTTTTGGGCGAAAAATTAAGTTTCTCCAATCTTCCCAAATTCTGATAGAGGGCCATGAGACTTAGACCTGAGTGCAAAAATGGAGGCTCTAGCCCCTTCCAGAGCTGAGATATCGAAACTCAAAAATTCGGCCCGAAAAAAAAAACGACAGTGGTACCCCTTACGTTTTTTTTTGGGGTGAAAAATTAAGTTTCTCCAATCTTCCCAAAACTCTGGATTCTGATAGAGGGCCATGAGACTTAGACCTGAGTGCAAAAATGGAGGCTCTAGCCCCTTCCAGAGCTGAGATATCGAAACTCAAAAATTCGTCCCGAAAAAAAAAACGACAGTGGTACCCCTTAGGGTTTTTTTTTTGGGCGAAAAATTAAGTTTCTCCAATCTTCCCAAATTCTGATAGAGGGCCATGAGACTTAGACCTGAGTGCAAAAATGGAGGCTCTAGCCCCTTCCAGAGCTGAGATATCGAAACTCAAAAATTCGGCCAGAAAAAAAAACGACAGTGGTACCCCTTACGTTTTTTTTTTGGGCGAAAAATTAAGTTTCTCCAATCTTCCCAAATTCTGATAGAGGGCCATGAGACTTAGACCTGAGTGCAAAAATGGAGGCTCTAGCCCCTTCCAGAGCTGAGATATCGAAACTCAAAAATTCGGCCCGAAAAAAAAACCGACAGTGGTACCCCTTACGTTTTTTTTGGGGGGTGAAAAATTAAGTTTCTCCAATCTTCCCAAATTCTGATAGAGGGCCATGAGACTTAGACCTGAGTGCAAAAATGGAGGCTCTAGCCCCTTCCAGAGCTGAGATATCGAAACTCAAAAATTCGGCCCGAAAAAAAAAACGACAGTGGTACCCCTTACGGTTTTTTTTTTGGGCGAAAAATTAAGTTTCTCCAATCTTCCCAAATTCTGATAGAGGGCCATGAGACTTAGACCTGAGTGCAAAAATGGAGGCTCTAGCCCCTTTCAGAGCTGAGATATCGAAACTCAAAAATTCGGCCAGAAAAAAAACCGACAGTGGCACCCCTTACGTTTTTTTTTTGGGGTGAAAAATTAAGTTTCTCCAATCTTCCCAAAACTCTGGATTCTGATAGAGGGCCATGAGACTTAGACCTGAGTGCAAAAATGGAGGCTCTAGCCCCTTCCAGAGCTGAGATATCGAAACTCAAAAATTCGGCCCGAAAAAAAACGACAGTGGTACCCCTTACGTTTTTTTTTTGGGGGCGAAAAATTAAGTTTCTCCAATCTTCCCAAATTCTGATAGAGGGCCATGAGACTTAGACCTGAGTGCAAAAATGGAGGCTCTAGCCCCTTCCAGAGCTGAGATATCGAAACTCAAAAATTCGGCCCGAAAAAAAAACGACAGTGGTACCCCTTACGGGTTTTTTTTGGGCGAAAAATTAAGTTTCTCCAATCTTCCCAAATTCTGATAGAGGGCCATGAGACTAAGACCTGAGTGCAAAAATGGAGGCTCTAGCCCCTTCCAGAGCTGAGATATCGAAACTCAAAAATTCGGCCCGAAAAAAAAAACGACAGTGGTACCCCTTACGTTTTTTTTTTGGGCAAAAAATTAAGTTTCTCCAATCTTCCCAAATTCTGATAGAGGGCCATGAGACTTAGACCTGAGTGCAAAAATGGAGGCTCTAGCCCCTTCCAGAGCTGAGATATCGAAACTCAAAAATTCGGCCCGAAAAAAAAACGACAGTGGTACCCCTTACGTTTTTTTTTTTGGGGTGAAAAATTAAGTTTCTCCAATCTTCCCAAAACTCTGGATTCTGATAGAGGGCCATGAGACTTAGACCTGAGTGCAAAAATGGAGGCTCTAGCCCCTTCCAGAGCTGAGATATCGAAACTCAAAAATTCGGCTTGAAAAAAAAAACGACAGTGGTACCCCTTAGGGTTTTTTTCGGGCGAAAAATTAAGTTTCTCCAATCTTCCCAAATTCTGATAGAGGGCCATGAGACTTAGACCTGAGTGCAAAAATGGAGGCTCTAGCCCCTTCCAGAGCTGAGATATCGAAACTCAAAAATTCGGCCCGAAAAAAAAACGACAGTGGTACCCCTTACGGTTTTTTTTCGGGCGAAAAAAATAAAGTTTCTCCAATCTTCCCAAATTCTGATAGAGGGCCATGAGACTTAGACCTGAGTGCAAAAATGGAGGCTCTAGCCCCTTCCAGAGCTGAGATATCGAAACTCAAAAATTCGGCCAGAAAAAAAAACGACAGTGGTACCCCTTACGTTTTTTTTTTGGGCGAAAAATTAAGTTTCTCCAATCTTCCCAAATTCTGATAGAGGGCCATGAGACTTAGACCTGAGTGCAAAAATGGAGGCTCTAGCCCCTTCCAGAGCTGAGATATCGAAACTCAAAAATTCGGCCCGAAAAAAAAACGACAGTGGTACCCCTTACGTTTTTTTTTTTGGGCGAAAAATTAAGTTTCTCCAATCTTCCCAAATTCTGATAGAGGGCCATGAGACTTAGACCTGAGTGCAAAAATGGAGGCTCTAGCCCCTTCCAGAGCTGAGATATCGAAACTCAAAAATTCGGCCCGAAAAAAAAAAACGACAGTGGTACCCCTTACGTTTTTTTTGGGGGGTGAAAAATTAAGTTTCTCCAATCTTCCCAAAACTCTGGATTCTGATAGAGGGCCATGAGACTTAGACCTGAGTGCAAAAATGGAGGCTCTAGCCCCTTCCAGAGCTGAGATATCGAAACTCAAAAATTCGGCCAGAAAAAAAAACGACAGTGGTACCCCTTACGTTTTTTTTTTTGGGGTGAAAAATTAAGTTTCTCCAATCTTCCCAAAACTCTGGATTCTGATAGAGGGCCATGAGACTTAGACCTGAGTGCAAAAATGGAGGCTCTAGTCCCTTCCAGAGCTGAGATATCGAAACTCAAAAATTCGGCCCGAAAAAAAAACGACAGTGGTACCCCTTACGTATTTTTTTTGGGGGCGAAAAATTAAGTTTCTCCAATCTTCCCAAATTCTGATAGAGGGCCATGAGACTTAGACCTGAGTGCAAAAATGGAGGCTCTAGCCCCTTCCAGAGCTGAGATATCGAAACTCAAAAATTCGGCCCGAAAAAAAAACGACAGTGGTACCCCTTAGGGTTTTTTTTTTAGGAGAAAAATTAAGTTTCTCCAATCTTCCCAAATTCTGATAGAGGGCCATGAGACTTAGACCTGAGTGCAAAAATGGAGGCTCTAGCCCCTTCCAGAGCTGAGATATCGAAACTCAAAAATTCGGCCCGAAAAAAAAACGACAGTGGTACCCCTTACGTTTTTTTTTGGGCGAAAAATTAAGTTTCTCCAATCTTCCCAAATTCTGATAGAGGGCCATGAGACTTAGACATGAGTGCAAAAATGGAGGCTCTAGCCCCTTCCAGAGCTGAGATATCGAAACTCAAAAATTCGGCCCGAAAAAAAAAACGACAGTGGTACCCCTTACGTTTTTTTTTTTGGGCGAAAAAAATAAAGTTTATCCAATCTTCCCAAATTCTGATAGAGGGCCATGAGACTTAGACCTGAGTGCAAAAATGGAGGCTCTAGCCCCTTCCAGAGCTGAGATATCGAAACTCAAAAATTCGGCCCGAAAAAAAAACGACAGTGGTACCCCTTACGTTTTTTTTTTGGGCGAAAAATTAAGTTTCTCCAATCTTCCCAAATTCTGATAGAGGGCCATGAGACTTAGACCTGAGTGCAAAAATGGAGGCTCTAGCCCCTTCCAGAGCTGAGATATCGAAACTCAAAAATTCGGCCCGAAAAAAAAACGACAGTGGTACCCCTTAAGTTTTTTTTTTGGGCGAAAAAAATAAAGTTTCTCCAATCTTCCCAAATTCTGATAGAGGGCCATGAGACTTAGACCTGAGTGCAAAAATGGAGGCTCTAGCCCCTTCCAGAGCTGAGATATCGAAACTCAAAAATTCGGCCCGAAAAAAAAACGACAGTGGTACCCCTTACGTTTTTTTTTTGGGCGAAAAATTAAGTTTCTCCAATCTTCCCAAATTCTGATAGAGGGCCATGAGACTTAGACCTGAGTGCAAAAATGGAGGCTCTAGCCCCTTCCAGAGCTGAGATATCGAAACTCAAAAATTCGGCCCGAAAAAAAAACGACAGTGGTACCCCTTACGTTTTTTTTTTGGGCGAAAAATTAAGTTTCTCCAATCTTCCCAAATTCTGATAGAGGGCCATGAGACTTAGACCTGAGTGCAAAAATGGAGGCTCTAGCCCCTTCCAGAGCTGAGATATCGAAACTCAAAAATTCGGCCCGAAAAAAAAAACGACAGTGGTACCCCTTACGTTTTTTTTTGGGGTGAAAAATTAAGTTTCTCCAATCTTCCCAAAACTCTGGATTCTGATAGAGGGCCATGAGACTTAGACCTGATTGCAAAAATGGAGGCTCTAGCCCCTTCCAGAGCTGAGATATCGAAACTCAAAAATTCGGCCCGAAAAAAAACGACAGTGGTACCCCTTACGTTTTTTTTGGGGGGCGAAAAATTAAGTTTCTCCAATCTTCCCAAATTCTGATAGAGGGCCATGAGACTTAGACCTGAGTGCAAAAATGGAGGCTCTAGCCCCTTCCAGAGCTGAGATATCGAAACTCAAAAATTCGGCCCGAAAAAAAACCGACAGTGGTACCCCTTACGTTTTTTTTTTGGGCGAAAAATTAAGTTTCTCCAATCTTCCCAAATTCTGATAGAGGGCCATGAGACTTAGACCTGAGTGCAAAAATGGAGGCTCTAGCCCCTTCCAGAGCTGAGATATGGAAACTCAAAAATTCGGCCCGAAAAAAAAAACGACAGTGGTACCCCTTACGTTTTTTTTTTTGGGGGCGAAAAATTAAGTTTCTCCAATCTTCCCAAATTCTGATAGAGGGCCATGAGACTTAGACCTGAGTGCAAAAATGGAGGCTCTAGCCCCTTCCAGAGCTGAGATATCGAAACTCAAAAATTCGGCCCGAAAAAAAAACGACAGTGGTACCCCTTACGTTTTTTTTTTTGGGCGAAAAATTAAGTTTCTCCAATCTTCCCAAATTCTGATAGAGGGCCATGAGACTTAGACCTGAGTGCAAAAATGGAGGCTCTAGCCCCTTCCAGAGCTGAGATATCGAAACTCAAAAATTCGGCCCGAAAAAAAAACGACAGTGGTACCCCTTACGTTTTTTTTTTGGGCGAAAAATTAAGTTTCTCCAATCTTCCCAAATTCTGATAGAGGGCCATGAGACTTAGACCTGAGTGCAAAAATGGAGGCTCTAGCCCCTTCCAGAGCTGAGATATCGAAACTCAAAAATTCGGCCCGAAAAAAAAAACGACAGTGGTACCCCTTACGTTTTTTTTTGGGGTGAAAAATTAAGTTTCTCCAATCTTCCCAAAACTCTGGATTCTGATAGAGGGCCATGAGACTTAGACCTGAGTGCAAAAATGGAGGCTCTAGCCCCTTCCAGAGCTGAGATATCGAAACTCAAAAATTCGTCCCGAAAAAAAAAACGACAGTGGTACCCCTTAGGGTTTTTTTTTTGGGCGAAAAATTAAGTTTCTCCAATCTTCCCAAATTCTGATAGAGGGCCATGAGACTTAGACCTGAGTGCAAAAATGGAGGCTCTAGCCCCTTCCAGAGCTGAGATATCGAAACTCAAAAATTCGGCCAGAAAAAAAAACGACAGTGGTACCCCTTACGTTTTTTTTTTGGGCGAAAAATTAAGTTTCTCCAATCTTCCCAAATTCTGATAGAGGGCCATGAGACTTAGACCTGAGTGCAAAAATGGAGGCTCTAGCCCCTTCCAGAGCTGAGATATCGAAACTCAAAAATTCGGCCCGAAAAAAAAACCGACAGTGGTACCCCTTACGTTTTTTTTGGGGGGTGAAAAATTAAGTTTCTCCAATCTTCCCAAATTCTGATAGAGGGCCATGAGACTTAGACCTGAGTGCAAAAATGGAGGCTCTAGCCCCTTCCAGAGCTGAGATATCGAAACTCAAAAATTCGGCCCGAAAAAAAAAACGACAGTGGTACCCCTTACGGTTTTTTTTTTGGGCGAAAAATTAAGTTTCTCCAATCTTCCCAAATTCTGATAGAGGGCCATGAGACTTAGACCTGAGTGCAAAAATGGAGGCTCTAGCCCCTTTCAGAGCTGAGATATCGAAACTCAAAAATTCGGCCAGAAAAAAAACCGACAGTGGCACCCCTTACGTTTTTTTTTTGGGGTGAAAAATTAAGTTTCTCCAATCTTCCCAAAACTCTGGATTCTGATAGAGGGCCATGAGACTTAGACCTGAGTGCAAAAATGGAGGCTCTAGCCCCTTCCAGAGCTGAGATATCGAAACTCAAAAATTCGGCCCGAAAAAAAACGACAGTGGTACCCCTTACGTTTTTTTTTTGGGGGCGAAAAATTAAGTTTCTCCAATCTTCCCAAATTCTGATAGAGGGCCATGAGACTTAGACCTGAGTGCAAAAATGGAGGCTCTAGCCCCTTCCAGAGCTGAGATATCGAAACTCAAAAATTCGGCCCGAAAAAAAAACGACAGTGGTACCCCTTACGGGTTTTTTTTGGGCGAAAAATTAAGTTTCTCCAATCTTCCCAAATTCTGATAGAGGGCCATGAGACTAAGACCTGAGTGCAAAAATGGAGGCTCTAGCCCCTTCCAGAGCTGAGATATCGAAACTCAAAAATTCGGCCCGAAAAAAAAAACGACAGTGGTACCCCTTACGTTTTTTTTTTGGGCAAAAAATTAAGTTTCTCCAATCTTCCCAAATTCTGATAGAGGGCCATGAGACTTAGACCTGAGTGCAAAAATGGAGGCTCTAGCCCCTTCCAGAGCTGAGATATCGAAACTCAAAAATTCGGCCCGAAAAAAAAACGACAGTGGTACCCCTTACGTTTTTTTTTTTGGGGTGAAAAATTAAGTTTCTCCAATCTTCCCAAAACTCTGGATTCTGATAGAGGGCCATGAGACTTAGACCTGAGTGCAAAAATGGAGGCTCTAGCCCCTTCCAGAGCTGAGATATCGAAACTCAAAAATTCGGCTTGAAAAAAAAAACGACAGTGGTACCCCTTAGGGTTTTTTTCGGGCGAAAAATTAAGTTTCTCCAATCTTCCCAAATTCTGATAGAGGGCCATGAGACTTAGACCTGAGTGCAAAAATGGAGGCTCTAGCCCCTTCCAGAGCTGAGATATCGAAACTCAAAAATTCGGCCAGAAAAAAAAACGACAGTGGTACCCCTTACGTTTTTTTTTTGGGCGAAAAATTAAGTTTCTCCAATCTTCCCAAATTCTGATAGAGGGCCATGAGACTTAGACCTGAGTGCAAAAATGGAGGCTCTAGCCCCTTCCAGAGCTGAGATATCGAAACTCAAAAATTCGGCCCGAAAAAAAAACCGACAGTGGTACCCCTTACGTTTTTTTTGGGGGGTGAAAAATTAAGTTTCTCCAATCTTCCCAAATTCTGATAGAGGGCCATGAGACTTAGACCTGAGTGCAAAAATGGAGGCTCTAGCCCCTTCCAGAGCTGAGATATCGAAACTCAAAAATTCGGCCCGAAAAAAAAAACGACAGTGGTACCCCTTACGGTTTTTTTTTTGGGCGAAAAATTAAGTTTCTCCAATCTTCCCAAATTCTGATAGAGGGCCATGAGACTTAGACCTGAGTGCAAAAATGGAGGCTCTAGCCCCTTTCAGAGCTGAGATATCGAAACTCAAAAATTCGGCCAGAAAAAAAACCGACAGTGGCACCCCTTACGTTTTTTTTTTGGGGTGAAAAATTAAGTTTCTCCAATCTTCCCAAAACTCTGGATTCTGATAGAGGGCCATGAGACTTAGACCTGAGTGCAAAAATGGAGGCTCTAGCCCCTTCCAGAGCTGAGATATCGAAACTCAAAAATTCGGCCCGAAAAAAAACGACAGTGGTACCCCTTACGTTTTTTTTTTGGGGGCGAAAAATTAAGTTTCTCCAATCTTCCCAAATTCTGATAGAGGGCCATGAGACTTAGACCTGAGTGCAAAAATGGAGGCTCTAGCCCCTTCCAGAGCTGAGATATCGAAACTCAAAAATTCGGCCCGAAAAAAAAACGACAGTGGTACCCCTTACGGGTTTTTTTTGGGCGAAAAATTAAGTTTCTCCAATCTTCCCAAATTCTGATAGAGGGCCATGAGACTAAGACCTGAGTGCAAAAATGGAGGCTCTAGCCCCTTCCAGAGCTGAGATATCGAAACTCAAAAATTCGGCCCGAAAAAAAAAACGACAGTGGTACCCCTTACGTTTTTTTTTTGGGCAAAAAATTAAGTTTCTCCAATCTTCCCAAATTCTGATAGAGGGCCATGAGACTTAGACCTGAGTGCAAAAATGGAGGCTCTAGCCCCTTCCAGAGCTGAGATATCGAAACTCAAAAATTCGGCCCGAAAAAAAAACGACAGTGGTACCCCTTACGTTTTTTTTTTTGGGGTGAAAAATTAAGTTTCTCCAATCTTCCCAAAACTCTGGATTCTGATAGAGGGCCATGAGACTTAGACCTGAGTGCAAAAATGGAGGCTCTAGCCCCTTCCAGAGCTGAGATATCGAAACTCAAAAATTCGGCTTGAAAAAAAAAACGACAGTGGTACCCCTTAGGGTTTTTTTCGGGCGAAAAATTAAGTTTCTCCAATCTTCCCAAATTCTGATAGAGGGCCATGAGACTTAGACCTGAGTGCAAAAATGGAGGCTCTAGCCCCTTCCAGAGCTGAGATATCGAAACTCAAAAATTCGGCCCGAAAAAAAAACGACAGTGGTACCCCTTACGGTTTTTTTTCGGGCGAAAAAAATAAAGTTTCTCCAATCTTCCCAAATTCTGATAGAGGGCCATGAGACTTAGACCTGAGTGCAAAAATGGAGGCTCTAGCCCCTTCCAGAGCTGAGATATCGAAACTCAAAAATTCGGCCAGAAAAAAAAACGACAGTGGTACCCCTTACGTTTTTTTTTTGGGCGAAAAATTAAGTTTCTCCAATCTTCCCAAATTCTGATAGAGGGCCATGAGACTTAGACCTGAGTGCAAAAATGGAGGCTCTAGCCCCTTCCAGAGCTGAGATATCGAAACTCAAAAATTCGGCCCGAAAAAAAAACGACAGTGGTACCCCTTACGTTTTTTTTTTTGGGCGAAAAATTAAGTTTCTCCAATCTTCCCAAATTCTGATAGAGGGCCATGAGACTTAGACCTGAGTGCAAAAATGGAGGCTCTAGCCCCTTCCAGAGCTGAGATATCGAAACTCAAAAATTCGGCCCGAAAAAAAAAAACGACAGTGGTACCCCTTACGTTTTTTTTGGGGGGTGAAAAATTAAGTTTCTCCAATCTTCCCAAAACTCTGGATTCTGATAGAGGGCCATGAGACTTAGACCTGAGTGCAAAAATGGAGGCTCTAGCCCCTTCCAGAGCTGAGATATCGAAACTCAAAAATTCGGCCAGAAAAAAAAACGACAGTGGTACCCCTTACGTTTTTTTTTTTGGGGTGAAAAATTAAGTTTCTCCAATCTTCCCAAAACTCTGGATTCTGATAGAGGGCCATGAGACTTAGACCTGAGTGCAAAAATGGAGGCTCTAGTCCCTTCCAGAGCTGAGATATCGAAACTCAAAAATTCGGCCCGAAAAAAAAACGACAGTGGTACCCCTTACGTATTTTTTTTGGGGGCGAAAAAATAAGTTTCTCCAATCTTCCCAAATTCTGATAGAGGGCCATGAGACTTAGACCTGAGTGCAAAAATGGAGGCTCTAGCCCCTTCCAGAGCTGAGATATCGAAACTCAAAAATTCGGCCCGAAAAAAAAACGACAGTGGTACCCCTTAGGGTTTTTTTTTTAGGAGAAAAATTAAGTTTCTCCAATCTTCCCAAATTCTGATAGAGGGCCATGAGACTTAGACCTGAGTGCAAAAATGGAGGCTCTAGCCCCTTCCAGAGCTGAGATATCGAAACTCAAAAATTCGGCCCGAAAAAAAAACGACAGTGGTACCCCTTACGTTTTTTTTTGGGCGAAAAATTAAGTTTCTCCAATCTTCCCAAATTCTGATAGAGGGCCATGAGACTTAGACATGAGTGCAAAAATGGAGGCTCTAGCCCCTTCCAGAGCTGAGATATCGAAACTCAAAAATTCGGCCCGAAAAAAAAAACGACAGTGGTACCCCTTACGTTTTTTTTTTTGGGCGAAAAAAATAAAGTTTATCCAATCTTCCCAAATTCTGATAGAGGGCCATGAGACTTAGACCTGAGTGCAAAAATGGAGGCTCTAGCCCCTTCCAGAGCTGAGATATCGAAACTCAAAAATTCGGCCCGAAAAAAAAACGACAGTGGTACCCCTTACGTTTTTTTTTTGGGCGAAAAATTAAGTTTCTCCAATCTTCCCAAATTCTGATAGAGGGCCATGAGACTTAGACCTGAGTGCAAAAATGGAGGCTCTAGCCCCTTCCAGAGCTGAGATATCGAAACTCAAAAATTCGGCCCGAAAAAAAAACGACAGTGGTACCCCTTAAGTTTTTTTTTTGGGCGAAAAAAATAAAGTTTCTCCAATCTTCCCAAATTCTGATAGAGGGCCATGAGACTTAGACCTGAGTGCAAAAATGGAGGCTCTAGCCCCTTCCAGAGCTGAGATATCGAAACTCAAAAATTCAGCCCGAAAAAAAAAACGACAGTGGTACCCCTTACGTTTTTTTTTTTGGGCGAAAAATTAAGTTTCTCCAATCTTCCCAAATTCTGATAGAGGGCCATGAGACTTAGACCTGAGTGCAAAAATGGAGGCTCTAGCCCCTTCCAGAGCTGAGATATCGAAACTCAAAAATCCGGCCTGAAAAAAAAACGACAGTTGTACCCCTCACGTTTTTTTTTTTTGGGACGAAAAATTAAGTTTCTCCAATCTTCCCAAATTCTGATAGAGGGCCATGAGACTTAGACCTGAGTGCAAAAATGGAGGCTCTAGCCCCTTCCAGAGCTGAGATATCGAAACTCAAAATTTCGGCCCGAAAAAAAAACGACAGTGGTACCCCTTACGTTTTTTTTTTTTTGGGGCGAAAAATTAAGTTTCTCCAATCTTCCCAAAACTCTGGATTCTGATAGAGGGCCATGAGACTTAGACCTGAGTGCAAAAATGGAGGCTCTAGCCCCTTCCAGAGCTGAGATATCGAAACTCAAAAATTCGGCCCGAAAAAAAACCGACAGTGGTACCCCTTACGGTTTTTTTTTTTGGGCGAAAAATTAAGTTTCTCCAATCTTCCCAAATTCTGATAGAGGGCCATGAGACTTAGACCTGAGTGCAAAAATGGAGGCTCTAGCCCCTTCCAGAGCTGAGAAATCGAAACTCAAAAATTCGGCCTGAAAAAAAAAACGACAGTGGTACCCCTTACGTTTTTTTTTTTGGGCGAAAAATTAAGTTTCTACAATCTTCCCAAATTCTGATAGAGGGCCATGAGACTTAGACCTGAGTGCAAAAATGGAGGCTCTAGCCCCTTCCAGAGCTGAGATATCGAAACTCAAAAATTCGGCCCGAAAAAAAAAACGACAGTGGTACCCCTTACGTTATTTTTTTTGGGCGAAAAATTACGTTTCTCCAATCTTCCCAAATTCTGATAGAGGGCCATGAGACTTAGACCTGAGTGCAAAAATGGAGGCTCTAGCCCCTTCCAGAGCTAAGATATTTAAACTCAAAAATTCGGCCCGAAAAAAAAAACGACAGTGGTACCCCTTACGTGTTTTTTTTTCGGCGAAAAATTAAGTTTCTCCAATCTTTCCAAATTCTGATAGAGGGCCATGAGACTTAGACCTGAGTGCAAAAATGGAGGCTCTAGCCCCTTCCAGAGCTGAGATATCGAAACTCAAAAATTCGGCCCGAAAAAAAAACGACAGTGGTACCCCTTACGTTTTTTTTTTGGGCGAAAAATTACGTTTCTCCAATCTTCCCAAATTCTGATAGAGGGCCATGAGACTTAGACCTGAGTGCAAAAATGGAGGCTCTAGCCCCTTCCAGAGCTGAGATATGGAAACTCAAAAATTCGGCCCGAAAAAAAAAACGACAGTGGTACCCCTTACGTTTTTTTTTTTGGAGCGAAAAATTAAGTTTCTCCAATCTTCCCAAATTCTGATAGAGGGCCATGAGACTTAGACCTGAGTGCAAAAATGGAGGCTCTAGCCCCTTCCAGAGCTGAGATATCGAAACTCAAAAATTCGGCCCGAAAAAAAAACGACAGTGGTACCCCTTACGTTTTTTTTTTTGGGGCGAAAAATTAAGTTTCTCCAATCTTCCCAAATTCTGATAGAGGGCCATGAGACTTAGACCTGAGTGCAAAAATGGAGGCTCTAGCCCCTTCCAGAGCTAAGATATTTAAACTCAAAAATTCGGCCCGAAAAAAAAAACGACAGTGGTACCCCTTACGTTTTTTTTTTCGGCGAAAAATTAAGTTTCTCCAATCTTTCCAAATTCTGATAGAGGGCCATGAGACTTAGACCTGAGTGCAAAAATGGAGGCTCTAGCCCCTTCCAGAGCTGAGATATCGAAACTCAAAAATTCGGCCCGAAAAAAAAACGACAGTGGTACCCCTTACGTTTTTTTTTTTGGGCGAAAAATTAAGTTTCTCCAATCTTCCCAAATTCTGATAGAGGGCCATGAGACTTAGACCTGAGTGCAAAAATGGAGGCTCTAGCCCCTTCCAGAGCTGAGATATGGAAACTCAAAAATTCGGCCCGAAAAAAAAAACGACAGTGGTACCCCTTACGTTTTTTTTTTGGGGCGAAAAATTAAGTTTCTCCAATCTTCCCATAACTCTGGATTCTGATAGAGGGCCATGAGACTTAGACCTGAGTGCAAAAATGGAGGCTCTAGCCCCTTCCAGAGCTGAGATATCGAAACTCAAAAATTCGGCCCGAAAAAAAACGACAGTGGTACCCCTTACGTTTTTTTTTTTGGAGCGAAAAATTAAGTTTCTCCAATCTTCCCAAATTCTGATAGAGGGCCATGAGACTTAGACCTGAGTGCAAAAATGGAGGCTCTAGCCCCTTCCAGAGTTGAGATATCGAAACTCAAAAATTCGGCCCGAAAAAAAAAAACGACAGTGGTACCCCTTACGTTTTTTTTTTTTGGGCGAAAAATTAAGTTTCTCCAATCTTCCCAAATTCTGATAGAGGGCCATGAGACTTAGACCTGAGTGCAAAAATGGAGGCTCTAGCCCCTTCCAGAGCTGAGATATCGAAACTCAAAAATTCGGCCCGAAAAAAAAAAACGACAGTGGTACCCCTTACGTTTTTTTTTTGGGCGAAAAATTAAGTTTCTCCAATCTTCCCAAATTCTGATAGAGGGCCATGAGACTTAGACCTGAGTGCAAAAATGGAGGCTCTAGCCCCTTCCAGAGCTGAGATATCGAAACTCAAAAATTCGGCCCGAAAAAAAAAAACGACAGTGGTACCCCTTACGTTTTTTTTTTTGGGTGAAAAATTAAGTTTCTCCAATCTTCCCAAAACTCTGGATTCTGATAGAGGGCCATGAGACTTAGACCTGAGTGCAAAAATGGAGGCTCTAGCCCCTTCCAGAGCTGAGATATCGAAACTCAAAAATTCGTCCCGAAAAAAAAAACTACAGTGGTACCCCTTAGGGTTTTTTTTTTTGGGCGAAAAATTAAGTTTCTCCAATCTTCCCAAATTCTGATAGAGGGCCATGAGACTTAGACCTGAGTGCAAAAATGGAGGCTCTAGCCCCTTCCAGAGCTGAGATATCGAAACTCAAAAATTCGGCCAGAAAAAAAAACGACAGTGGTACCCCTTACGTTTTTTTTTTGGGCGAAAAATTAAGTTTCTCCAATCTTCCCAAATTCTGATAGAGGGCCATGAGACTTAGACCTGAGTGCAAAAATGGAGGCTCTAGCCCCTTCCAGAGCTGAGATATCGAAACTCAAAAATTCGGCCCGAAAAAAAAACGACAGTGGTACCCCTTACGTTTTTTTTTTTTGGGCGAAAAATTAAGTTTCTCCAATCTTCCCAAATTCTGATAGAGGGCCATGAGACTTAGACCTGAGTGCAAAAATGGAGGCTCTAGCCCCTTCCAGAGCTGAGATATCGAAACTCAAAAATTCGGCCCGAAAAAAAAACGACAGTGGTACCCCTTACGTTTTTTTTGGGGGGTGAAAAATTAAGTTTCTCCAATCTTCCCCAAACTCTGGATTCTGATAGAGGGCCATGAGACTTAGACCTGAGTGCAAAAATGGAGGCTCTAGCCCCTTCCAGAGCTGAGATATCGAAACTCAAAAATTCGGCCCAAAAAAAAAAACGACAGTGGTACCCCTTAGGGTTTTTTTTGGGCGAAAAATTAAGTTTCTCCAATCTTCCCAAATTCTGATAGAGGGCCATGAGACTTAGACCTGAGTGCAAAAATGGAGGCTCTAGCCCCTTCCAGAGCTGAGATATCGAAACTCAAAAATTCGGCCCGAAAAAAAAAAACGACAGTGGTACCCCTTACGGGTTTTTTTTGGGAGAAAAATTAAGTTTCTCCAATCTTCCCAAATTCTGATAGAGGGCCATGAGACTTAGACCTGAGTGCAAAAATGGAGGCTCTAGCCCCTTCCAGAGCTGAGATATCGAAACTCAAAAATTCGGCCCGAAAAAAAAACGACAGTGGTACCCCTTACGTTTTTTTTTTGGGGTGAAAAATTAAGTTTCTCCAATCTTTCCAAAACTCTGGATTCTGATAGAGGGCCATGAGACTTAGACCTGAGTGCAAAAATGGAGGCTCTAGCCCCTTCCAGAGCTGAGATATCGAAACTCAAAAATTCGGCCCGAAAAAAAAACGACAGTGGTACCCCTTACGTTTTTTTTTTGGGCGAAAAATTAAGTTTCTCCAATCTTCCCAAATTCTGATAGAGGGCCATGAGACTTAGACCTGAGTGCAAAAATGGAGGCTCTAGCCCCTTCCAGAGCTGAGATATGAAAACTCAAAAATTCGGCCCGAAAAAAAAAAACGACAGTGGTACCCCTTACGTTTTTTTTTCGGCGAAAAATTAAGTTTCTCCAATCTTCCCAAATTCTGATAGAGGGCCATGAGACTTAGACCTGAGTGCAAAAATGGAGGCTCTAGCCCCTTCCAGAGCTGAGATATCGAAACTCAAAAATTCGGCCCGAAAAAAAAACGACAGTGGTACCCCTTACGTTTTTTTTGGGGGGCGAAAAATTAAGTTTCTCCAATCTTCCCAAATTCTGATAGAGGGCCATGAGACTTAGACCTGAGTGCAAAAATGGAGGCTCTAGCCCCTTCTAGAGCTGAGATATGGAAACTCAAAAATTCGGCCCGAAAAAAAAACCACAGTGGTACCCCTTACGTTTTTTTTTTGGGGCGAAAAATTAAGTTTCTCCAATCTTCCCAAAACTCTGGATTCTGATAGAGGGCCATGAGACTTAGACCTGATTGCAAAAATGGAGGCTCTAGCCCCTTCCAGAGCTGAGATATCGAAACTCAAAAATTCGGCCCGAAAAAAAACGACAGTGGTACCCCTTACGTTTTTTTTGGGGGGCGAAAAATTAAGTTTCTCCAATCTTCCCAAATTCTGATAGAGGGCCATGAGACTTAGACCTGAGTGCAAAAATGGAGGCTCTAGCCCCTTCCAGAGCTGAGATATCGAAACTCAAAAATTCGGCCCGAAAAAAAAACGACAGTGGTACCCCTTACGTTTTTTTTTTGGGCGAAAAATTAAGTTTCTCCAATCTTCCCAAATTCTGATAGAGGGCCATGAGACTTAGACCTGAGTGCAAAAATGGAGGCTCTAGCCCCTTCCAGAGCTGAGATATGGAAACTCAAAAATTCGGCCCGAAAAAAAAAACGACAGTGGTACCCCTTACGTTTTTTTTTTGGGGGCGAAAAATTAAGTTTCTCCAATCTTCCCAAATTCTGATAGAGGGCCATGAGACTTAGACCTGAGTGCAAAAATGGAGGCTCTAGCCCCTTCCAGAGCTGAGATATCGAAACTCAAAAATTCGGCCCGAAAAAAAAACGACAGTGGTACCCCTTACGTTTTTTTTTTTGGGCGAAAAATTAAGTTTCTCCAATCTTCCCAAATTCTGATAGAGGGCCATGAGACTTAGACCTGAGTGCAAAAATGGAGGCTCTAGCCCCTTCCAGAGCTGAGATATCGAAACTCAAAAATTCGGCCCGAAAAAAAAACGACAGTGGTACCCCTTACGTTTTTTTTTTGGGCGAAAAATTAAGTTTCTCCAATCTTCCCAAATTCTGATAGAGGGCCATGAGACTTAGACCTGAGTGCAAAAATGGAGGCTCTAGCCCCTTCCAGAGCTGAGATATCGAAACTCAAAAATTCGGCCCGAAAAAAAAAACGACAGTGGTACCCCTTACGTTTTTTTTTGGGGTGAAAAATTAAGTTTCTCCAATCTTCCCAAAACTCTGGATTCTGATAGAGGGCCATGAGACTTAGACCTGAGTGCAAAAATGGAGGCTCTAGCCCCTTCCAGAGCTGAGATATCGAAACTCAAAAATTCGTCCCGAAAAAAAAAACGACAGTGGTACCCCTTAGGGTTTTTTTTTGGGCGAAAAATTAAGTTTCTCCAATCTTCCCAAATTCTGATAGAGGGCCATGAGACTTAGACCTGAGTGCAAAAATGGAGGCTCTAGCCCCTTCCAGAGCTGAGATATCGAAACTCAAAAATTCGGCCAGAAAAAAAAACGACAGTGGTACCCCTTACGTTTTTTTTTTGGGCGAAAAATTAAGTTTCTCCAATCTTCCCAAATTCTGATAGAGGGCCATGAGACTTAGACCTGAGTGCAAAAATGGAGGCTCTAGCCCCTTCCAGAGCTGAGATATCGAAACTCAAAAATTCGGCCCGAAAAAAAAAACGACAGTGGTACCCCTTACGTTTTTTTTTTTGGGCGAAAAATTAAGTTTCTCCAATCTTCCCAAATTCTGATAGAGGGCCATGAGACTTAGACCTGAGTGCAAAAATGGAGGCTCTAGCCCCTTCCAGAGCTGAGATATCGAAACTCAAAAATTCGGCCCGAAAAAAAAACGACAGTGGTACCCCTTACGTTTTTTTTGGGGGGTGAAAAATTAAGTTTCTCCAATCTTCCCAAATTCTGATAGAGGGCCATGAGACTTAGACCTGAGTGCAAAAATGGAGGCTCTAGCCCCTTCCAGAGCTGAGATATCGAAACTCAAAAATTCGGCCCGAAAAAGAAACGACAGTGGTACCCCTTACGTTTTTTTTTTTTGGGGCGAAAAATTAAGTTTCTCCAATCTTCCCAAATTCTGATAGAGGGCCATGAGACTTAGACCTGAGTGCAAAAATGGAGGCTCTAGCCCCTTCCAGAGCTGAGATATGGAAACTCAAAAATTCGGCCCGAAAAAAAAAACGACAGTGGTACCCCTTACGTTTTTTTTTTGGGGCGAAAAATTAAGTTTCTCCAATCTTCCCAAAACTCTGGATTCTGATAGAGGGCCATGAGACTTAGACCTGAGTGCAAAAATGGAGGCTCTAGCCCCTTCCAGAGCTGAGATATCGAAACTCAAAAATTCGGCCCGAAAAAAAACGACAGTGGTACCCCTTACGTTTTTTTTTTGGGGGGCGAAAAATTAAGTTTCTCCAATCTTCCCAAATTCTGATAGAGGGCCATGAGACTTAGACCTGAGTGCAAAAATGGAGGCTCTAGCCCCTTCCAGAGCTGAGATATCAAAACTCAAAAATTCGGCCAGAAAAAAAAACGACAGTGGTACCCCTTACGTTTTTTTTTTGGGCGAAAAATTAAGTTTCTCCAATCTTCCCAAATTCTGATAGAGGGCCATTAGACTTAGACCTGAGTGCAAAAATGGAGGCTCTAGCCCCTTCCAGAGCTGAGATATCGAAACTCAAAAATTCGGCCAGAAAAAAAAAACGACAGTGGTACCCCTTACGTTTTTTTTTTTGGGCGAAAAATTACGTTTCTCCAATCTTCCCAAATTCTGATAGAGGGCCATGAGACTTAGACCTGAGTGCAAAAACGGAGGCTCTAGCCCCTTCCAGAGCTGAGATATCGAAACTCAAAAATTCGGCCCGAAAAAAAAACGACAGTGGTACCCCTTACGTTTTTTTTTTGGGCGAAAAATTAAGTTTCTCCAATCTTCCCAAATTCTGATAGAGGGCCATTAGACTTAGACCTGAGTGCAAAAATGGAGGCTCTAGCCCCTTCCAGAGCTGAGATATCGAAACTCAAAAATTCGGCCAGAAAAAAAAACGACAGTGGTACCCCTTACGTTTTTTTTTTGGGCGAAAAATTACGTTTCTCCAATCTTCCCAAATTCTGATAGAGGGCCATGAGACTTAGACCTGAGTGCAAAAATGGAGGCTCTAGCCCCTTCCAGAGCTGAGATATCGAAACTCAAAAATTCGGCCCAAAAAAAAAAACGACAGTGGTACCCCTTACGTTTTTTTTTTGGGCGAAAAATTAAGTTTCTCCAATCTTCCCAAATTCTGATAGAGGGCCATGAGACTTAGACCTGAGTGCAAAAATGGAGGCTCTAGCCCCTTCCAGAGCTGAGATATCGAAACTCAAAAATTCGGCCCGAAAAAAAAAACGACAGTGGTACCCCTTACGTTTTTTTTTTGGGCGAAAAATTAAGTTTCTCCAATCTTCCCAAATTCTGATAGAGGGCCATGAGACTTAGACCTGAGTGCAAAAATGGAGGCTCTAGCCCCTTCCAGAGCTGAGATATCGAAACTCAAAAATTCGGCCAGAAAAAAAAACGACAGTGGTACCCCTTACGTTTTTTTTTTGGGCGAAAAATTAAGTTTCTCCAATCTTCCCAAATTCTGATAGAGGGCCATGAGACTTAGACCTGAGTGCAAAAATGGAGGCTCTAGCCCCTTCCAGAGCTGAGATATCGAAACTCAAAAATTCGGCCCAAAAAAAAAACGACAGTGGTACCCCTTACGTTTTTTTTTTTGGGCGAAAAATTAAGTTTCTCCAATCTTCCCAAATTCTGATAGAGGGCCATGAGACTTAGACCTGAGTGCAAAAATGGAGGCTCTAGCCCCTTCCAGAGCTGAGATATCGAAACTCAAAAATTCGGCCCGAAAAAAAAAACGACAGTGGTACCCCTTACGTTTTTTTTTTGGGGTGAAAAATTAAGTTTCTCCAATCTTCCCAAAACTCTGGATTCTGATAGAGGGCCATGAGACTTAGACCTGAGTGCAAAAATGGAGGCTCTAGCCCCTTCCAGAGCTGAGATATAGAAACTCAAAAATTCGGCTTGAAAAAAAAAACGACAGTGGTACCCCTTAGGGTTTTTTTTTGGGCGAAAAATTAAGTTTCTCCAATCTTCCCAAATTCTGATAGAGGGCCATGAGACTTAGACCTGAGTGCAAAAATGGAGGCTCTAGCCCCTTCCAGAGCTGAGATATCGAAACTCAAAAATTCGGCCCGAAAAAAAAACGACAGTGGTACCCCTTACGTTTTTTTTTTTGGGGTGAAAAATTAAGTTTCTCCAATCTTCCCAAAACTCTGGATTCTGATAGAGGGCCATGAGACTTAGACCTGAGTGCAAAAATGGAGGCTCTAGCCCCTTCGAGAGCTGAGATATCGAAACTCAAAAATTCGGCTTGAAAAAAAAAACGACAGTGGTACCCCTTAGGGTTTTTTTCGGGCGAAAAATTAAGTTTCTCCAATCTTCCCAAATTCTGATAGAGGGCCATGAGACTTAGACCTGAGTGCAAAAATGGAGGCTCTAGCCCCTTCCAGAGCTGAGATATCGAAACTCAAAAATTCGGCCAGAAAAAAAAACGACAGTGGTACCCCTTACGTTTTTTTTTTGGGCGAAAAAAATAAAGTTTCTCCAATCTTCCCAAATTCTGATAGAGGGCCATGAGACTTAGACCTGAGTGCAAAAATGGAGGCTCTAGCCCCTTCCAGAGCTGAGATATCGAAACTCAAAAATTCGGCCAGAAAAAAAAACGACAGTGGTACCCCTTACGTTTTTTTTTTGGGCGAAAAATTAAGTTTCTCCAATCTTCCCAAATTCTGATAGAGGGCCATGAGACTTAGACCTGAGTGCAAAAATGGAGGCTCTAGCCCCTTCCAGAGCTGAGATATCGAAACTCAAAAATTCGGCCCGAAAAAAAAACGACAGTGGTACCCCTTACGTTTTTTTTTTTGGGCGAAAAATTAAGTTTCTCCAATCTTCCCAAATTCTGATAGAGGGCCATGAGACTTAGACCTGAGTGCAAAAATGGAGGCTCTAGCCCCTTCCAGAGCTGAGATATCGAAACTCAAAAATTCGGCCCGAAAAAAAAAAACGACAGTGGTACCCCTTACGTTTTTTTTGGGGGGTGAAAAATTAAGTTTCTCCAATCTTCCCAAAACTCTGGATTCTGATAGAGGGCCATGAGACTTAGACCTGAGTGCAAAAATGGAGGCTCTAGCCCCTTCCAGAGCTGAGATATCGAAACTCAAAAATTCGGCTTGAAAAAAAAAAACGACAGTGGTACCCCTTAGGGTTTTTTTTGGGCAAAAAATTAAGTTTCTCCAATCTTCCCAAATTCTGATAGAGGGCCATGAGACTTAGACCTGAGTGCAAAAATGGAGGCTCTAGCCCCTTCCAGAGCTGAGATATCGAAACTCAAAAATTCGGCCCGAAAAAAAAAAACGACAGTGGTACCCCTTACGTTTTTTTTTTGGGCGAAAAATAAAGTTTCTCCAATCTTCCCAAATTCTGATAGAGGGCCATGAGACTTAGACCTGAGTGCAAAAATGGAGGCTTTAGCCCCTTCCAGAGCTGAGATATCGAAACTCAAAAATTCGGCCAGAAAAAAAAACGACAGTGGTACCCCTTACGTTTTTTTTTTTGGGGTGAAAAATTAAGTTTCTCCAATCTTCCCAAAACTCTGGATTCTGATAGAGGGCCATGAGACTTAGACCTGAGTGCAAAAATGGAGGCTCTAGTCCCTTCCAGAGCTGAGATATCGAAACTCAAAAATTCGGCCCGAAAAAAAAACGACAGTGGTACCCCTTACGTATTTTTTTGGGGGGCGAAAAATTAAGTTTCTCCAATCTTCCCAAATTCTGATAGAGGGCCATGAGACTTAGACCTGAGTGCAAAAATGGAGGCTCTAGCCCCTTCCAGAGCTGAGATATCGAAACTCAAAAATTCGGCCCGAAAAAAAAACGACAGTGGTACCCCTTAGGGTTTTTTTTTTTTAGGAGAAAAATTAAGTTTCTCCAATCTTCCCAAATTCTGATAGAGGGCCATGAGACTTAGACCTGAGTGCAAAAATGGAGGCTCTAGCCCCTTCCAGAGCTGAGATATCGAAACTCAAAAATTCGGCCAGAAAAAAAAACGACAGTGGTACCCCTTACGTTTTTTTTTGGGCGAAAAATTAAGTTTCTCCAATCTTCCCAAATTCTGATAGAGGGCCATGAGACTTAGACCTGAGTGCAAAAATGGAGGCTCTAGCCCCTTCCAGAGCTGAGATATCGAAACTCAAAAATTCGGCCCGAAAAAAAAAACGACAGTGGTACCCCTTACGTTTTTTTTTTTGGGCGAAAAAAATAAAGTTTATCCAATCTTCCCAAATTCTGATAGAGGGCCATGAGACTTAGACCTGAGTGCAAAAATGGAGGCTCTAGCCCCTTCCAGAGCTGAGATATCGAAACTCAAAAATTCGGCCCGAAAAAAAAACGACAGTGGTACCCCTTACGTTTTTTTTTTGGGCGAAAAATTAAGTTTCTCCAATCTTCCCAAATTCTGATAGAGGGCCATGAGACTTAGACCTGAGTGCAAAAATGGAGGCTCTAGCCCCTTCCAGAGCTGAGATATCGAAACTCAAAAATTCGGCCCGAAAAAAAAACGACAGTGGTACCCCTTAAGTTTTTTTTTTGGGCGAAAAAAATAAAGTTTCTCCAATCTTCCCAAATTCTGATAGAGGGCCATGAGACTTAGACCTGAGTGCAAAAATGGAGGCTCTAGCCCCTTCCAGAGCTGAGATATCGAAACTCAAAAATTCGGCCCGAAAAAAAAAACGACAGTGGTACCCCTTACGTTTTTTTTTTTGGGCGAAAAATTAAGTTTCTCCAATCTTCCCAAATTCTGATAGAGGGCCATGAGACTTAGACCTGAGTGCAAAAATGGAGGCTCTAGCCCCTTCCAGAGCTGAGATATCGAAACTCAAAAATTCGGCCTGAAAAAAAAACGACAGTTGTACCCCTCACGTTTTTTTTTTTGGGACGAAAAATTAAGTTTCTCCAATCTTCCCAAATTCTGATAGAGGGCCATGAGACTTAGACCTGAGTGCAAAAATGGAGGCTCTAGCCCCTTCCAGAGCTGAGATATCGAAACTCAAAATTTCGGCCCGAAAAAAAAACGACAGTGGTACCCCTTACGTTTTTGTTTTTTTTGGGGCGAAAAATTAAGTTTCTCCAATCTTCCCAAAACTCTGGATTCTGATAGAGGGCCATGAGACTTAGACCTGAGTGCAAAAATGGAGGCTCTAGCCCCTTCCAGAGCTGAGATATCGAAACTCAAAAATTCGGCCCGAAAAAAAACCGACAGTGGTACCCCTTACGGTTTTTTTTTTTGGGCGAAAAATTAAGTTTCTCCAATCTTCCCAAATTCTGATAGAGGGCCATGAGACTTAGACCTGAGTGCAAAAATGGAGGCTCTAGCCCCTTCCAGAGCTGAGAAATCGAAACTCAAAAATTCGGCCTGAAAAAAAAAACGACAGTGGTACCCCTTACGTTTTTTTTTTTGGGCGAAAAATTAAGTTTCTACAATCTTCCCAAATTCTGATAGAGGGCCATGAGACTTAGACCTGAGTGCAAAAATGGAGGCTCTAGCCCCTTCCAGAGCTGAGATATCGAAACTCAAAAATTCGGCCCGAAAAAAAAAACGACAGTGGTACCCCTTACGTTATTTTTTTTGGGCGAAAAATTACGTTTCTCCAATCTTCCCAAATTCTGATAGAGGGCCATGAGACTTAGACCTGAGTGCAAAAATGGAGGCTCTAGCCCCTTTCAGAGCTGAGATATCGAAACTTAAAAATTCGGCCCGAAAAAAAAACGAAAGTGGTACCCCTTACGTTTTTTTTTTGGGGTGAAAAATTAAGTTTCTCCAATCTTCCCAAAACTCTGGATTCTGATAGAGGGCCATGAGACTTAGACCTGAGTGCAAAAATGGAGGCTCTAGCCCCTTCCAGAGCTGAGATATCGAAACTCAAAAATTCGGCCCGAAAAAAAAAACGACAGTGGTACCCCTTACGTTTTTTTTGGGGGGGTGAAAAATTAAGTTTCTCCAATCTTCCCAAATTCTGATAGAGGGCCATGAGACTTAGACCTGAGTGCAAAAATGGAGGCTCTAGCCCCTTCCAGAGCTGAGATATCGAAACTCAAAAATTCGGCCCGAAAAAAAAAACGACAGTGGTACCCCTTACGTTTTTTTTGGGGGGGCGAAAAATTAAGTTTCTCCAATCTTCCCAAATTCTGATAGAGGGCCATGAGACTTAGACCTGAGTGCAAAAATGGAGGCTCTAGCCCCTTCCAGAGCAGGTCTAAGTGCAAAAATTCGGGTCGAATTTTTGAGTTTCGATATCTCAGCTCTGGAAGGGTCTAGAGCCTCCATTTTTGCACTCAGGTCTAAGTCTCATGGCCCTCTATCAGAATCCAGAGTTTTGAGAAGATTAGAGAAACTTAATTTTTCGCCCGAAAAAAAAAACGAAAGGGGTACCACTGTCGTTTTTTTTTTCGGGTCGAATTTTTGAGTTTCGATATCTCAGCACTGGAAGGGTCTAGACCCTCCATTTTTGCACTCAGGTTTAAGTCTCATGGCCCTCTCTCAGAATCCAGAGTTTTGAGAAGATTGGAGAAACTTAATTTTTCGCCCGAAAAAAAAAAAAAAAACCAAAGGGGTACCACTGTCGTTTTTTTTTTCGGGTCGAATTTTTGAGTTTCGATATCTCAGCTCTGGAAGGGGCTAGAGCCTCCATTTTTGCACTCAGGTCTAAGTTTCATGGCCCTCTATCAGAATCCAGAGTTTTGAGAAGATTGGAGAAACTTAATTTTTCACCCGAAAAAGAAAAAACGAAAGGGGTACCACTGTCGTTTTTTTTTTTTCGGGTCGAATTTTTGAGATTCGATATCTCAGTTCTGGAAGGGTCTAGAGCCTCCATTTTTGCACTCAGGTCTAAGTCTCATGGCCCTCTATCAGAATCCAGAGTTTTGAGAAGATTGGAGAAACTTAATTTTTCGCCCGAAAAAAAACCCGAAAGGGGTACCACTGTGGTTTTTTTTTCGGGTCGAATTTTTGAGTTTCGATATCTCAGCTCTGGAAGGGTCTAGAGCCTCCATTTTTGCACTCAGGTCTAAGTTTCATGGCCCTCTATCAGAATCCAGAGTTTTGAGAAGATTGGAGAAACTTAATTTTTCACCCGAAAAAGAAAAAACGAAAGGGGTACCACTGTCGTTTTTTTTTTTTTTCGGGTCGAATTTTTGAGATTCGATATCTCAGTTCTGGAAGGGTCTAGAGCCTCCATTTTTGCACTCAGGTCTAAGTCTCATGGCCCTCTATCAGAATCCAGAGTTTTGAGAAGATTGGAGAAACTTAATTTTTCGCCCGAAAAAAAACCGAAAGGGGTACCACTGTGGTTTTTTTTTCGGGTCGAATTTTTGAGTTTCGATATATCATCTCTGGAAGGGTCTAGAGCCTCCATTTTTGTACTCAGGTCTAAGTCTCCTGGCCCTCTATCAGAATCCAGAGTTTCAAGAAGATAAGAGAAACTCAAAATTTCGACCCCCCCCCAAAAAAAACGACAGTGGTACACCTTTCGTTTTTTTTTCGATGCTAAAAAATACGTTTCTCCAATCTTCTCAAAACTCTGGATTCTGATAGAGGGCCATGAGACTTAGACCTGAGTGCAAAAATGGAGTCTCTAGACCCTTCCAGAGCTGAGATATTGAGATCCCACGTAGCATTTATGCCATTATAAAAATCTCAATATCTCAGCTTTGGAAGGGTCTAGAGCCTCCATTTTTGCTCTCAGGTCTAAGTCTCCTGGCCCTCTATCAGAATCCAGAGTTTCAGGAAGATCAGAGAAACTCAAAATTTCGACCCCCCCAAAAAAACGACAGTGGTACCCCTGTCGTTTTTTTATTTTTCGGTGCGAAAAAATAAGTTTCTCCAATCTTCTCAAAACTCTGGATTCTGATAGAGGGCTATGAGACTTAGACCTGAGTGCAAAAATGAAGTCTCTAGACCCTTCCAGAGCTGAGATATTGAGATCCCATGTAGCATTTATGCCAATGAAAACTTTAGCTTAAGTTCTGTCAGCAAGACTCAATAAGCGCGTCATGTATTACCTCATTCCTATCCAATCAGGTGTTAACAGTCACAGTATAAAAGATTGGTACTTACACTTTTCTGAGTTTGCAGATGCTGACCCTGCCATTCACCTCCATCCTCCCCAACCACCACCAAGATGGTACTTTCCCCTCCATCCTCCCCATCACCACCACCAGGATGGTCCTTTCCTTACCTCCAGGGGGTCGGCTGCGCCCCCGCCTTCATCTCAGGCGGGACATGCAGATTCGGCTAACCTCGCTTTGCTCGCTAAGGATGGGGCCTACGCCAAAGAACTCATAAATTTATGCTTTCTGAGCTGTCAATAAATGTATTTTGCTTTTCAACTTATCTCCTGAGTCTTTCTGGTAGAATTATAAATATCTCAATATCTCAGCTCTGGAAGGATCTAGAGCCTCCATTTTTGCACTCAGGTCTAAGTCTCATGGCCCTCTTTCAGAATCCAGAGTTTCAAAAAGATCAGAGAAACTCAAAATTTCGACCCCCCCAAAAAAACCACAGTGGTACTCCTTTCGTTTTTGTTTTTTTTTTTGGTGCGAAAAAATAAGTTTCTCCAATCTTCTCTAAACTCTGGATTCTGATAGAGGGCCATGAGACTTAGACCTGAGTGCAAAAATGGAGTACTCTAAACCCTTCCAGAGCTGAGATATTGAGATCCCAAGTAGCATTTATGCCACTACAAAAAATCTCAATATCTCAGCTCTGGAAGGGTTTAGAGCCTCCATTTTTGCTCTCAGGTCTAAGTCTCATGGCCCTCTATCAGAATCCAGAGTTTTGAGAAGATTGGAGAAACGTATTTTTTCGTACCAAAAAAAAAAAAAATACAAAAAAAAAAAAAAAAAAAAAAAAAACGACAGGGGTACCACTGTCGTTTTTTTGTGGGGTTGAAATTTTGAGTCTCTCTGATCTTCTTGAAATTCTGGATTCTAATAGAGGGCCATGAAACTTAAACCTGAGAGTGAAAATGGAGGCTCTAGACCCTTCCAGAGCTGAGACATTGAGATTCCACGTAGCATTTATGCCATTATAAAAATAGTGGGTTCGCGGACGGTGGAATTTTGGGACGGCGCTTGGTGCTATGGACCCAGGGGGGCCTGCTGAGTGCAGTAAAATAGTTTTTATCACGACAGGAACTTTAATTAAACTGTCTATCAAATATACTACCCGAAACCCCATTCAATAGATTGCAGGCGGGATTGTGTCCAATTTCAGCATGTTTCATGGCAAGTGAGCATACATGCACTCTTAAATTTGAACGGCTATAACTCTGTGACCAAGCTGCCCAGATGCACCAAACTCGGGTCAAAGTAGGGTCCCTAGGGGCCCTCTCCAACGGGCCCTAGCCCGAGGCTCTAGCGCCCCCACGGGCCGAGATATGAGGCCCAACAAGAAAGGGGTCACTTCAGAAGGAAGGGTCCCAGAACCTCAGGGCTCTGGGGTCTGAGAGGGCCCCTGGGGGCCACTCACCACCCCAAAGGACGATCCTCTGGGACTCGTCATTCCGAGATATTGACCGTTTTGTCCATTGTGAAATGCTCCAGAAGTTAAAAAAGGGGGCTGACATGTGATGTCCATTGTAATGGACACAGGGTCTTAATGGGTTAAACAAAGAGTGCATTCCTGGAGTAATATGAAATAGAACCGTCTCAGAGCAAAAGGCTGGTCCTGAGACCCTGTTGGTATTGCTGGTAATATTGCTGCAGTCAACCTGTGGTATAAGGTTTGTGTGTTGGAGTGACACTGCAGTTCCATTATGCAACTAAACAGTCTTCCACCTGAGTTTTATAAAACCAGTTGAATCACATCAGCTCAGTCCTTAAAAGTTGATGCCTATACGTTGAGAGCACCGACACACAGCTTATATATAAGGGATTTTGGTGCAGTGGACAAATAGCCACTCCATACACGGGTTTGTGCTTTTCTGAAAAACCCAACCAGTCATTGCGACTGGAACAAAAGACTAATGGATTTTGCTGTCCAAAAGGTCCGTCTTTTGTACAGTGCACAAACATTGGTTTAGTGTGAAAAGTGTTAATTGGCTGTGCTGTTCAACACAACACTCACTCAGAAAAGACAATTAACGCTGATCACAGTGTTAGATCATTTGTTTTCATTGAGAGTTGGCAATTTAAGGCATGTGAGTGCTGATAATGTGACTAAATCTAGCAAATTATGCAAATGTAAGTGTGATACATTTATTCCATTTACATTTTTAAATGATGAATCAATGTTTTGCTGGTTTTTTGTTTCTTTGTTAGTGTCACCTAGTCATCAATTCTAGAGTTTGGAGAGTGTCTCTGGATATCTATGTAGATGACTAACAGATGAGGTTTTGCTAAAACTGTGATACTCATAAAAGCGTCAGTTAGGATATGAGTTACATTATAATCGTTTAACTGTTTCCCTGCCAATGACATAATTTTTTGGCAATACATGTTTGCAGTAATGTGGTGCTATTACACATCTTTTGAAAGAGTACAAAATCTCTGTGGATAAATAAAAGCATAACTATTGCTTATGCATGTTGTGGTCTTTGACAAAAATGTGATTTTTCTCAGCTTTTTGTTTTAAAGTTTTTTTTTGTTGTTTTTTTTTTTACTGAAAAATATTCAAGTGTTCTTAAAAACAAGAATGCATGAAGCTAGAATGTATACTACCATTCAAAAATTATGGGGTCATTACAATATTTTTAAGTGTCTTATCCCCACCAAGTCTGGATTTATTAGATCAAAATCACCATAAAACATATTTTTATAATTTAAACTAACTGTTTTCTATTTTAATATATTTTAATATAATTTATTCCTGTGATGGCAACGCTGAATTTCAGGATTATTTGAGACTTTGACACTTTTAATACATTAACTTAATAAAATTAAATTTATCCTTACTGAATAAATTATTAATTTCTTTAAAAAAAAATATTTCCCCAAGATCAATAAAAAACCACACACACAAAAAAACAGTGTCATAACCTATATCCTAGTTGTATGAAGGTGAAATGGTCAGTAAGGTTTATGTAGACTTATTTTTTTCCATTCAAGGAACATTTATTTTAAACCTGTGCTGTAGATCCATTGGGAAGTTAGCAGGAAGCTTTGGAGTCCTGAATGAAAGCATAATGGGTGGCAATTTCTGCAGTGCGAGCAGTTCTTGATTTTGAATGGCAGATCCAAGGCAGACTGTATCACAGTCAATACACTGATAAAACACACCACTAACACTACGAACAGAAGAGGAGCATGAGAACAGATGCTTTTGTTTGATTGCACGTTTATTTGGGAGATTCAAGCCTTCTGCTGCATCACATTCTGAGATTGCATTCCAAAGAGTGGCATTTTTACACTTTTCACAGCTAAAGCTCCTTACAATTGTACGCAAATAGAGCGTTCCGAAACGAGTCATGTCGTAGGAAACGTTACGGATGCAACAGAACAATTGCCACAGCGAGTCTAAATTACACCCCCTGATGTTTTATTCATTTCAAAGCAGGCCAAAGAGCTTATGTTCTGCAGCCTGGAAATGTCCTCTCCCTCAACAAAACCCAATTTGGATGCTGGTGACAGAAGGCCTTATACTTACCCAGAATAAAAAGCTGAAGAAGAACAGGAAGTACCGAATCCAAGGGTTGACGAAAGAGAACATTTCCGTCCTGGTAAGGCTCACCTGCCGATCCATTCTAACAGATGTTTAGAGGCTGAAGACGATGAAAAAAATTCAGCGATGCCAAACAGATATGCCATCCACTGGTATATGGTTCAGTCCACAGCTAAATTGTAGCCCGAAATGGACTGCAACAGCTGTTGAACATGTGGACTAACGTGCCCCTACAATTGGTGTCTGTCGAAATGGCCAGAGCACCACGTTAAATAAAAGCTGCCTTTGGATGCTTTAAAAAGCTCTGATCCCATTGTTTTCTATCGCCAATGTGGACAAGAATTTGCAGTTAGGCAAAACAGACGGGGCTTTCCCAGTGTTCAGTTTCAACAATATCCCCCTCTGTCTAAGGTGGGTAATAGACACATTTTGAGAAAGAGAAAGAAACGTTGAGACTGCAATGAATCAGACTTTCCCGCTCACTGGTTCAAAGTGATGACTTTATTAGCAGGGCTTCTGCGAGACTCTTGCAGATCAAGGACTGGGAAACCAGGGCAGGCAGCACAAGCACTCCTCTACTGCTGGAAAGCTGTTCTAAATATAAATGACCCATCGTGAAACTGCATAGTTTCAGGAGTATGGACTCTGCTGGTTGTCTGACTGCCTTTTCCCAGCGGGAGCTCTGCTGTTTCTCTGGTCTGCATCGGTAAAGCTCATTGAGTCCTTTATTCCTGAGAGGCGAAGGACAATCAATCGGGTTGTTGAGATTCTTTCTCACAGGTTTATTGCTACAGACACTGAAAGTTTTTTTTTTCTTTTTTCTTTGAAAGTTTGGAGACAGACCAGTGTACTTTCTGAGATCCAAGACATTGATTTGTTTGTTTCTGCCCTCCATCCACAAATAATGCATCCTTTGTATCAGTTTCTATCATAATACTCATATTACCATGTTCAGATGCTACTCAGCTTTTAAAATAAACTGTAGCTGAAAGAGTATTGACCCAACCAAGAATAGAGAGCCGCATTGATCTATAATGTCTAATGACTTTTTTTATAGGGCTGATAAGAAACTTTCTGAATGAAAGAAGCTCTTTGCATTGTCAGCTTTTATCATATTTTATTTATTGTGACCATAAGGTTATCTGTATTATGGCTAAAAACAGAACTATTACACATTTTTATGCTATTTATGATATATGTTTGATCAATTTATTTGAAAACATTATGATATTATATTAGTTTTAATTCTACACCTTTAAATATATGTGATCTTGAATTAAATGAGAAAGACAATGCAATCTTTGTAAAATGTCCCATATTCTGAGATGGTCCTCACTCCAGAACATGAAATCCAAGGGGAGGAGTTGGTTCTAGATCCATATCATATATCATTACATCTAAACCTACCCATCTCCCTAACCCCTCCCCTAAACCTACCCATATCCACCCGATCCCTAATCCTACCCATCTCCACCCCCTGATCCCCAACCCTAATCATAGCCATCTCCACCCCTGATCCCTAATCCTAGCCATCTCCACCCCCTGATCCCAAACCCCTCCCCTAAAAAGACCCATCTCCACCCCCTGATCCCTAACCCCACCCCTAAACCTACCCAACTCCACCCGATCCCTAATCCTACCCATCTCCACCCCCTGATCCCTAACCCCACCCCTAAACCTACACATCTCCACTCCGTGATCCCTTACCCCACCCCTAATTGTACCCATCTCCACCCCCTGATCCCCAACCCCACCCCTAAACCTACCCATCCCCTCTCCCTGATCCCTAACCCCACCCCTTATCCTACCCATCTCCACCCCCGATCCCTAACCCCACCCCTAAACCTACCCATCCCCACCCCCTGATCCCTAACCCCACACCTAATCCTACCCTCCACCCCCTGATCCCTAACCCCACCCCCAAACCCACCCATCCCCACCCCCAGATCCCTAACCCCACCCCTAAACCTACCCATCTCCACCCCCGATCCCTAACCCCACCCCTAAACCTACCCATCCCCACCCCCTGATCCCTAAACCCACCCATCCCCACCCCCTGATCCCTAACCCCACCCCTAAACCTACCCATCTCCACCCCCGATCCCTAACCCCACCCCTAAACCTACCCATCCCCACCCCCTGATCCCTAACCCCACACCTAGTCCTACCCATCCCCACCCCCTGATCCCTAACCCCACCCCTAAACCTATCCATCTCCACCCCCTGATCCCTAACCCCACCCCTAAATCTACCCATCCCCACCCCCTGATCCCTAACCCCACCCCTAAACCTACCCATCTCCACCCCCTGATCCTTAACCCCACACCTAATCCTACCCATCTCCACCCCCTGATCCCTAACCCCACCCCTAAACCTACCCATCTCCACCCCCTGATCCCTAACCCCACCCCTAAACCTACTCATCTCCACCCCTGATCTCTAACCCCACCCCTAAATCTACCCATCCCCACCCCCTGATCCCTAACAGAACCCCTAAACCTACCCATCTCCACCCCTTAGGTCTGGATCCAACTCCGCCCCCTGGATCTCATGAACTGCAATGAGGTGCTACTGGATATAATGCAATGCAATGCAATGTCAAGCCTCTAAAAGAGTACAAAAGGCAATAAACAACGTTCTCAAAGGGGTTTGGCAACACACGTTTCTTTATTTAAAAAATAGTAGGATTTAAAGAATGCAATTTAGTGCACCACCTAATATATTTATAGTGCTTTACATGTAGCAAAATACTCCACAGGACAAATCCGGGTTCACAAGATATCTGATAACTGCCACTCACCAGGACTACATTAAACACGTCACTCAAGAGCATACGTTTCTACAGCTTGTATATGCAGCTTACTGGTGGTGGTTAGGATGGCAGTACAAAAATACAGATATGACAGTGATTATAGAAATGAATTACTTATTAGATCCTTTTTTTAGCCCAAAGCACAACAAATTAATAGATCACTTTATGGCAGTGTCAGTTAATAATGGTAGAAATTTTTTAATAATTATGTTAGTTGTGCTGTGGTTATTTAGATCACCAATAAAAACCTGCAACACTGTTTATTCAAATCTAACAATTCAGTACCAGCAAATACCAAACATGTAATTCAGATCTACAACTTAGGTTTTTGAATTAATAAGTACAAAAACTAAAGAAAAATTAAAAATTAATACACACTGAATGGGTACAAAATTAGTTTCAATGACTGTTGAAAAAAATATCTCAAAATATACAATCAGATGGCACAGGTGTGCAAGAATGTTCTTAGATGTTTTGGAGGTATGCATTTCAACCTTCAATCTTCAATATGTTAAAACTAGAGAAAGACCATGCCTTGAAAATAATTCATTAGTATTGGGCAATTAATAGTTAATGAACTTCATTAACAATGAAAAAATTTACTTTACAATTGCTAGAAACTATAATGTGAATTTATATGTGCTGTATGCACACACATCTGTTTAATTATGAAAACCCAACATAAATTAATTCTAATGTGGCAATAGAAGAGGCAAAGAAAAAAAGAAAAAACATTTAGAAAAACTAAAGGTTTATATATAATGCAAAAATTGTCTCAATTAATGTTTAGCACACCATTGAAATCAATAAGTGACGAAAATATGATACAAAAAAACATGACAACATGAAACAATGAACAATGTACAAAAAAGAACAACTAAAAATGACATTACAACCCTTGTGTTGGAGTATCAAACGCTAAGATTTTCTTGCACCTTTAGATATTTGACAGACACATTTAGACAGTTAGCAAATAGCAATATTTCCATTGCATATTAAACAGATATGCCCCAGATGTCAAACACATTTGCAGCGTTTTATGAGATGATCTGTACTGAAATGTTTACACGCTTTAAGCTTGACACAAATGCATTACAAAATCGATTAAAAAAGTAAAATTTGCTTATGCAATTTGCATCTGCTGTTGATGATACTGTCATTCAACACTAGCAACTCAACATACGTTTAAATACACAATGTAGCCTATAACAGTCGAAAAATATAAAGGAAAAAATGGGTATTTACTTTTTTGTAAAAAAAAAAAGAAGAGAGATGGGTAAAATTAAACAACATTGAAACAAGGACCAAAAAACAAGGAATTGTTCTTCAAACAATTCCTAACCTTGGAAAGTTTACATGTGGGATTAGTTCAAAGGATGCAATTTTGCGGCTAAAGTTTGTCAGATCAGTCAGATAACAGGGCTGGAACACATCATGAAGTTTAGCGCGGTGAGGTTAGAGATGTACACTGAGCAGATGGCGTGCATCCGCGCGGACCTAATATTGACTAGCCCTGTGGTGTTCTTAAAGCCAGGCCACCGGGCTTAACACAAAAACATTTTAATTTATGACAGTAATAATGTTGACTGTGGCCTAACTGCAGCCAAACTTGCATATCAGAGAATTTGTTTGTATGGTTTCTATTTGCTAGTGACGGTGAACATGCCGTACTGAATGAAAAATGCTGTAGGTTTCAATCCCCCAGATACAAATGCCTCAAATAACACACATCCTTTAAATCCAACAGGAAACAGCCTTGATAACCCATTTTACATCAATAATATGACACGTCTAGAAGTAAAACAGTTTGTTCTTTGTTTAAAATAAATGTACATTGGGACTAATACTTTATCCATATGGAATTGACTGGATTATTGCAAACTAGGATGGAGCTTCGGTCTTGATGTGCACCTTTTTCAAATCTATTGTTATTTGTAACCTTTATTAGTCAACCAGCATTAAAGGGTTAGTTCACCCAAAATATATTAATTACTCACCCAAACCCGTAAGACTTTCGTTCATCTTCAGAACACAAATGAAGATCTTTTTGATGAAATCTGAGAGTCTTCTGTCCCTTCATTGACAGCCTACGCATCTACTACTTTCAACATAGTTAGACATAGTAACTACTTTCTCAGGTTGTGGTCTGATCTGCCTGACCCCAGAGCAACTCAAGGATGTGCTGATCACCTTTCTGATGTTATTGATTTTCTCAGAAAAGAAAGAAGCAAACTCACTGCACTTGCTGTCTGAGAGCATTTCTATGGGAATCTGGCTTGGGGGGTTTGTCAGTCTCTCTACAGTAGCAAAAAGAGTGCGTGTGTTGTTTATATTGCTGTTTATAATATTTGAGAGGAAAGTCTGTCTGGCTTTGCCTAGTTCCCTATTGAAAGCGTGGATGCTGTCTTTGTAGATGTTATAATGGACTACAAGTTTTGTCTTCCGCCACATGTGTTCTGCTCTTCTGCATTGTCTTTTCATATTTTGCACAGCTGTTGAGTTTCTCCAAGGGGCTTTTTGTCTGCCACTATTCTTCCTGACTTTCACAGGAGCAATATCATCAATATGCGTTAAAGATTGATATTTTGTAAATAAAGTGTTTTTTTTTTTGCACAAATAAAGCACCCGCATCACTTCATAAAATTGAGGTTAAGCCATTGGAGTCGCATGGATTACTGTAATTATATACCTTTCTGGCGCTTGGTAGTTGTGTAGCTCACAATGGATTTCATTAAAAAAGATCTTCATTTGTGTTCTAAAGAGGGACAAATGTCTTACAGGTTTGGGACTTTTAAGTTTTTGGGTGAACTATCCCTTTGAATGAATGATTTTACTATTAGATTTAAGAATGGCTGCATTACCTACGACAGTAATTATAACTCCAAATTAATACATAAATGATTATTTGAAATATGGTATATGGATACACATAGCCACAAAAAACAAAAACAAAGATTAGGGTCATTTTTTGTCATGTTGACTTTAAATGCTCACGACTGCTTCTCATTTTCACCTTCTCCACTATCGTAACAAGCACAAGTGGCTCTTATAGCAGCAGTTGTACAGTGACAGAGTTTCTACACTCATCGAGCACTCACTCTTTCAACAGAGGATGAACGTTAGAAGTAGCCGTCGCCTCTGGTCCCAAATGTTTCACAGAAAGCAATCTTTCTTAAATACAGTAAACAAAGATTGTGTGTCAGTGAGTATTTGATGGGATGATCGGTGTTATTATTCTTCTCTCCATCTCGAGTGCTCTATTACGTCCCTCTCGGTCAAACATAAACTATGTGCATGTGCCAAGCTCTTAAGGGGTAGTCTTAAGTAGTCTCAGTGACAGTCTCGATTGGAGACCGTCACATGACCCCACTCCGGTTGTCTCGCAGCCATCATCACACCCGATCTACTGCTCAGTGATTTTAAACCCCTAAAAAACCCTGTCTGCTGGTAAACACACTTTCACTCCAAAACTTCATTGTCAAGATGCATTTCTTTTGAACCAAGTCCCTTTCGGCTATGTGATGCAGAAGCAGTATCACTTCATTCCAACCTGCTTCTTGAAACCAAAAGACAGAAAAAAAACTAAAAAAAAAAAAAGCAGAGAGAGAAAGAAAAGGAACGGGTCATAAAGCTGAGGTGTGCAGAAACAGAAACACTGCAGACGCTCTTTCTCAAGATGAGTTATAGTTAGGAGGATTACAGACTAACTAACACTACAACTGTGCTTGTATTTGGTTCTTTTTTGGGGGCTCTGTACTGTTTGAGTTAATACTAGATTTGTATCTTGTAATGAAGCAGTATTGACACTATGTTCATAGTTCTGTTAGGTTAGCAAGACTTCAAGCGTCCTACTTGAAAAAAATAGGAAATTCAAAAGGAAATTTCTGTCAGCTCATGCCATTCTGTACCCTGTGATTTTCTTCTGTGAGACACAAAAGGAGAACAGACCACCAATTTACTGATAAGTTATTATCTGGCCCACCCACATGTGTGTCTTCGGCAGAATCAGAACGCCCATAAATATGTCACCAAGTTGTATAAATTGCCACATTTCAATCCATATTGCCCTCCGCAGCATCGCACTAGCTTATTAAAAGTGTGTGAGTTACAATCAAACTCAAGAAGTATCAATTACATCAAACCGGGTGAAATGCATCTTTAAAGGGTTAGTTCACCCAAAAATGAAAATTAAGTCATTAATTACTCACCCCCATGCTGTACCAACCCCGTAAGACCTTCGTTCATCTTCGGAACACAAATGAAGATATTTTTGATTAAATCTGAGAGCTGTCTCACTCCTCCATAGGCTTCCTAAGGGACTGGCACTTGACGGCCCAGAAAGTCATTAAAGATAAATGTTTAAATATTCCATGTGCCTACAGCGGCTCAATTATAAGTTTATCAAGCGACGAGAATACTTTTTGTGTGAAAAAAAAACATAAATAACGACTTTATTCGACTATTCCATTACTTCCTTATGGGCCTTGAGACGAGAATTGAAGAGATTTCCAGACCGCATGCGCGAGAACAGAGATGAGGAGGTTCTTCTTCGCCTACTTCTTGTTACCGGCTGCTCACCGCTTAGGAGTATTACCACCACCTACCGTATAAGATGATGACCCATATATAAGGCGCTCCGGATTGGAAGGCGGACAGCACTGTCGTATTTGAGAAGATTAAAGGCTTTTAAGTGCGCCTTATAGTGCGGAAAATACGGTAATTGAAACGCGTATGTACAGCGTGCGTCTTCCTCTGCTTGTAAACAGAAAGTTTTGCGCTTCCAGCTATATCAGCACGTCATCTTATATGGTAGGGGGCGGTAATACTCCTAAGCGGTGAGCAGCCGGTAACAAGAAGTAGTCGAAGAAGAATGTCCTCGTCTCAGTTCTCGCGCATGCGTTCTGGAAATCTCTTCAATTCTTCAAGGCCCATAAGGAAGTAATGGAATAGTCGAATAAAGTCGTTATTTATTTATTTTTTCGCACAAAAAGTATTCTCGTCGCTTGATAAACTATTAATTGAGCCACTGTAGGCACATGGAATATTTCAACATTTTCTTTAATGACTTTCTGGGCCGTCAAGTGCCAGTGCCTTAGGAAGCCTATGGAGGAGTGATCCAGCTCTCAAATTTAATCAAAAATATCTTCATTTGTGTTCCGAAGACGAACGAATGTCTTACGGAGTTGGTACAGCATGGGGGTGAGTAATTAATGACTTAATTTTCATTTTTGGGTGAACTAACCCTTTAAGCTCCAAGTTTGGATATGTATACTCTATAGACAAATGAGATACACTATTCCAAGTTTTCTGAATCTGACAGTTGAGGAAACGAACACTAGCACTAGTCTATGTCATATGCACTATTTTTTATCACAAATTCTCACTCATTTTTCCTTTTGTGTTCTATGCAAGAACAAAAGTCTTGCAGGTTTGGAAAAAATGATGGCGAGTAAAATGACGACAAATTCGTCTCTAAGTCTCCCAAAAACTTAAATGTTACTGTCCTGGATAAATGTGCAAACACGAACAAGGTGGAATATGTGCTATTAGGCTATGTCTCAACGTTCTTTGGGGTCACAAACTCACAAAGCTCTGCGTTTTAAACATGCTTGGGTCTACCTACTTGTAACCTTCCTCTATTTAATCCATAAAAACTGCACTTCACTCTCAATGCTACAGAGTTTTAGCAGCCGTTCAGTTAAAATGACCTTTTAGTGGTTAACAAATGGGATGTTTTAGCAGATATGTGGGTGGCTGGGTAATCTGTCTAGTCTGTGGTAAAACAGTCCCTATTTGATGTATTAAACTGACATTAGATTGTGATGGTTCTCATCAGGGTGAAACTTTCGACATGTTTCGATGCATCCTCAAATCACACATTTTTAAACACAAGAACAAGCTTGTGTAGCAACATACAAAGACAAAGTCAGATACCTCGCTGAAGTCAGAATACTTGTACCGCCTTCCAATCATTAGGTGCAAAAAAAAAATGACATTTATGGGGCTGGGGCAAAGTCACTTATAAACACAAAAGTCTTGAGCCAAAAATGACAAAATTTTTGTCTCGTAAAAAACTGCATCATGCTAAAATGGAGCTGTTTGTCATTTACACTGTAGATGGAGGTGATAATGAGCGATGCTTTTTAAATTCGTCCCACCCAGTCTGATGTTTTCTCATCGCTCTGTATGTTGGGCAATTTACTTATTAGTCAAGCCACGCAGTTTGTCGTCATTATTCACCTTCCTGCAAACGTTAGTTAGTTCAAGCATAAAATAAAGGTTCTAGAGGAGATGTAGAAAGTCAGAGGCCTCATGGGGAGGATGCTGGCCAACAGCTGGTCTTCTCATTCCTCTCTGTCCCCGGGTCTCTTTGGCAGATGAGCAGATGGGGGAGAAAGAGTGGAAGAGAGACGGACCATGACTGAAGTTTATACAGGATGGTAAGGTGTAAGCTGGGGAATAATGGGAAGAGGGGCTGGCCAGTGGTGGAAGTTAGATACAAGAGGAGGAGCTGTCCTCCAGAGTCTGTCCCATAATGCATCAGAGCTCCTCCCTTGAAAAACGGCCGTGTTAGGCATCATACTTCTTCCCGCTTCTGTGGATCTGATGGAACAGTGTCATGGAAAAGGCCATTCCCAAGAGCTGAAATGACAAAATCCATTATTATTATTTGTTGTTTGTTTCATTCATTTAACAAATACAATGACAGCATTTAACATGAGTGAAAGGGAGCAGAAAGAAGTTAAAACCTTTAATGTCTGCCCCCTATCAACACAAAAACATTTACAGTTCCAGGCCATTTGAGCTGTCTCATGCAACTGTCTCTTTTCCTAAGACATAAAAACACCAAAATAAAGTTGATCTGCTACTCCGCAGGATTATATTTCTGCAACAATGATGATTTAACATACTTCTTAAACACATAAATGGACTTAGAAGTTTAAATTTTACAATCAAGACTGTTCCACAAACTGACTCATCTTTCCTTTGTAGCCGATTGGAATCTGGGTTTTGTAAAAACCTCAGTACCTTTTAGCTCATATATACTTTTCCTCCTGGTGAATTTGTTTTGCAAATGTAAAGGTTAATGACACCCATGAGCTTTATGTCAGCAAACACTGGATGGCTTGGTTGAATGGAGAAAAAAAAAAAAAAAAAAAACGCTGGATGTGCTCTTAATCAAACACTAGAAAATGTAAGGGGTCAATATCTAACATCAAATGCATGAAATGGATCAAATATAAGGGTTAATTTCATTTGAGAAATATGAAATGTTTGTTCATAATCTACACATTACACTACATTATAATTTAATTCATTCACCTTATTCAAGTAAATGTAGAAATTAACAACCAAAAACTAAACAAATATTGGTCATTATGATATCTAAAGCATTTAATAATATTAAAAAAGTAACCTTATTGTAAATTGGGATTTTTGCCAGCAACGCAAAGCATAATATATATATTTATATATATATATATATATGATTATAGTAGATATTTTGCCATTTGCCGTTTGTTTGTTTTTCATTTTAAAACCATGAAATGCCTTTGATGTCACAGTTCATGACAGTTAATGAATGGTTTGGGACTGTCTTCTTGTTGTGCCATCAGCCAGTCAGTGTTGTTTGTCTTTTTTTTTTTTCAGTTCAGGGCAAGTCCGTTTTGTAGATTTGAACTTGTGTGCAAACGTTCATATTTAAAAAAAAAGTCTACCACATCAGGGACTAAAAGATGTCCGCACTTTTCCTTGTGGCCGAGAGAACTCGTGCTGCTCATCATTTACTCACCCTCAAGTTGTTGTTCAAGTTGTTCCTGTATGAGTGTCTTTCTTCTGCTGGACATAAAGGAAGATATTTTGAAGAATGATTGGAACCAAACCATTTTTTTTGGCACCATTTACACCATAGTTTTTTCTTTTTCTACTATGGAAGTCAATGGTGCCAAGCAACTGTTTGGTTCCAATCGTTCTTTAAAATATCTTCTTTTGTTAATTTGGTAAAGCATTTGGACATTGACTGGTGCTCTTTTATATGTTAATGGCATTAATTAAGGGTCATTTACAAGGGGGAGATCTGAAACCACGATCATTAGCTATTTCACATCTGGAAGAGTGGCGTACACACTTTTCTGTGCGCATGTTCGTTCTCTGAATCACATGTAGGCACATTTGAGAAATTATCATAAGATCAAATATAGGGCGGTTTCTACACAAAATTTTTATAAATGAGGCCTCAGGTGTTTGAAAAATAAAATTGTCCAGTAAGTAAAGATGGAAGCAAACAGATCACATGCTAGTATTATAGACCTTCTTGGGAAAATTGACACCCTTTTATAGAGGGGAAAAAAAGAAGAAATTTACTGAAGATGTAAATTTGTGACCTCCACAGTGTTATGGAGGTAAACGGAAATGTGTTGAGAATATACTGACTCTTTAAAGTTCATTTTTAGATCTATCCTGATACATCAAACGCACAGCGGTGGCTGACTTTCCACAGCCATTATCTTAAAGGCGATTACAGACTGATCTGATTTTCTCACATCTTTGAGCTTTAAAGGTAGCAAATCGCTTCTTTACACTATAAATTTACACAGACACTGAATTGTAAATCTTGGCAGACTCTCACACAGACTTCAGTGTGAGACTGCTAGAGAAGTCTAGGCCCCTAGCAACGTCTGGCAACCAGAGATGCACTGTGTTTGAAAAATGTTAGGAAATTATTCCTTTCAGAATCCATGGATTTTTAAGAGAAAGAACTATGTTACACTAAAGGACTACCATGATTTTATAAAGCTTTCTGTAAATTGGAACTGATATTTGAACTTGTATACCATTATATCAAAGGTTTGGGTTATATTTAATAAAAAAAAATTACAGTAATAGCTAGGAATGCACCAGAGATGTAGTTGAACTTGAAAAAATGCTCCAATTACAAAAAAAAAAAAAACGATACCACAAAGTGTACACGTGTGAAACAGTATGCTGGATACGTGCAGATCCTAAAGTGACAGCAGCCTAATAACCCTTCTGCTGTCTTTGTCCTCAATATTCATCTAACAACAGAATACAAAAAGAAAATCCTTAGCGTTAAGGTTTTGCTGGAGCATCCGGTATCAGCTTTCGTGCATCATAACTTTGAAAGGTATTTCATGGAATTTGAATGGTCATCTAACAGTGCAATCAGATATATGAATTTACCATGGTTTTTAGAAGTCCCACACATAATTTAAAACACCAAAGCACTTACAGAGCACACATTTTAGTGACTAATAACCAGATTTGTTTGGCTTTTGCTGGATGAGATCTAAGTAAATCACCTGTGACATTTTCCCCAGCTCAGCCCGTGAGAAGGATTAGGTGGCAATTGTTTGCTTACAAGCCAGCGGTGACCTCTTAGTCCATCCTGAGAAAAGTACTTAGTAAAGACCCCAGTGCGCTATTATCCTCAATAAACTGCCGGTAATTACAGACCACGGGTTTAAGATAACTCATGGATTAACCGAGACCATCTTGGCTACTCCAGCGTTTCGTATTTCTACCTTGCAATTAATGACAGTAAACCTGATGTAAACTTTTGACGATCATGTACAATTGTGAAACTGTTAAGAGATACTCTTCAATTGAGTTCCTTACTTTAAAAGAGGCACGGATGCCAAATTGTAAAGTCAAACAAACTGTTGAAGCAGGAGTTTGGACTATACTTGCTATGACTCTTCCTAGTTCCATGAAAAATCTTGAGTCTAACATTAATGCAAAGCACCTCCACAGAATGTACATATTAGATCTGGCTGCATTGATAATCAAATACATCGGATTCATGCTCTTTCTAGGGCTATAATGAACCAATGCAAGACATATCACGTGGGACTGACAGACTTTCACTTTCTATATTTCCGCGTATCACCGGGCCCTAATGAGCAGTTCACCTGTGCTTCACTGTTTCAGCAGAGCCAGACAAGACAGGCACGCTCATTATCACCACTGCATTTGACATACTGAGTGATGGAAAAACACACCAGCACACACACTCTTACCTGAACTACCAAGATACACATGCCGATGGTTCCGAGTAGGTGCTTATTATCTTCAAGCCACTCTTCAACTTTCTCGTAGCAGCCCTGGAAGACAAGAAAAGTCACAAGATGTGATTTATCTTCGGGGTGAAAGCACTAACACAAACAGTATTGTGTATGTTTCACTTTCTAATTTGTTGTTGTTAATTCTGATTCAGAGAAAATGAGCTGAACTCCAGCAGCAGTGGAATTCATTTGAGTGCATGCATGAGAGAGCGAGCGACTGCTGCGGCTGCATTTTCAACGCGTAGTCACTGGGGGAAAAAAGCACATTCAGCGATATACTGGTGGCTATGCGGAAAAAAAAAAAAAGACAAAACAGCTTTGAGTTGGCAGTGTTGTGGGCTGCTTGTCATACTAAGGTACTGAAAAGCCAATTGATTTCCAACACAACCGAAAACTGTGGTAGTAATGCTATATAATACCTTCAGATATGGCAAAACTCTTGGATTCCTGTACAAATTCCTGTGCAGTATTTTTCTTACTCTTGTTTAAAACAATTTAAGCTGGCTAGCTGTTTAACTTCTGGGGGTGAAGATAAATTTAACAATTACACGGCTAATGGTTTCAGGCTAACTTTACTACAAATGTGTCCTTGAGTAATTCGCTCTCTAAGGCAACAAACTGGAAATCTTGACATTTGAAATTTTGTTTTGTTTCACAAACTTTCTTGTTCTGCATTAAAGAAAAAAAATGCATTTAAAAAACATTGAGGATTCACTAAAAGTAATTGTCTCATCTCACCCCATTAGTATCTCTGTGGAAGCTTAAAAGCTGCAGAAAGACAGTGTGACAATTTGACATGTAACATGATGTACGTTACAGCACTGTCAATGGCACAAAAATGTACCCTCAAGAGACCATTGCCCTCCCAACAATCCCATTTAAACTTTAAAGTTTAATGTTTTCATGAGTTAAATCAGAAAGACAAATGCATCTACAGTAGGGCCAGATTTACTAACAGCTTGAGCTGTTGAGAAGTAAACCCTCTTTTGGCGTTAAACAATTGTCAGGATTTACTAAAGACACAGTGAAAAATTAGCACTGAAAAGGCGTAGACACAGTTATTTTTGCGGCTGACCTTATTGCATATGCATTTGTTGGGGTTTCCCTTTGAGATGCAAAATTTATGTGAAGAGTATTTAAATGAATCACCCAAGGTGATTTACTACGGTTTGCATTTGTCAATTTACTGGTATTTTCGCCATTGTATAACGCCCAAAATAAGCATGTCTTAAAACAGACGCTAATCTGTGCTGCTCCTGGTAGATTGTGTTGGTCATTACGGAAATTATACGTTTGTGTCTGCGTTCATTAAAGTCCCTGTAAAGTCAAAATTAAGTATGTGTTCTGAGTTTGACACACCACAGAAAAATGTGTTATTAGCCACCAAGCCAAATTTGAATGATAAAAAAAGGGCTTCATCGAGTGCGTCCTCGAGCCCAGTTTTAGCCCCGCCCAAAAAATCCGGAAAATAGCAATGGTGAAAAACTGTTCAACAGTCTATATTTCAGTACTTCACAGTTCACAGTCTTTGTAATATGTTTTAGCTATACATTTGTAACATTTATAATGTGTTTAGAATTTTTTTGTAGAATTGAAATTACAGGGAATTTAATGTGCGCAAGCAGAACTTTCCATTTCCATCTGTGCTTTTTTGGAATTGCGCTCTCAGTCTGATTTGCCCTATTTAGTAAATCTGCCCCCCAGTGTCCACAAGTGAGAATAAATGCATAAAGGTCCATGACTCTGGCTCTTTACAGGAGCACTTAGAGCTGCTATAACAGAGATGTCTTAAATCTATGGCTTTTACCGCCTTTCATTTATTAATAATAACTCTTTTCAAGAACAGAAAAGAGAAAGAAAAAAAATTACTCTCAATTATTACCTCCAGTCAGTCCTTTCTTTCATCCTGCCTCAATTCAGAAACATTATTTAATGGATAAGATTAACAATCCAAATGTATTCAAAATGAGGATGATTCAAATTCAAAAGTCATGCATTTGAAATGTAGTATATGTATAGTTCACTTTAAATGTCAAGGCTATTAAAGGTCTGAGGAATTATGGCAACATTGTCATTGGTTTAAGTGCAGGTGTCCACTCACCCGTGTCCAGAACATGTTGGTGGAGTTGCGGCCACACTCCTGATAATGCTCTTGACAGCAGCGGTCGGGCACCACCTTTTCTTTCAGAGCCTCGTGCCAATCTGTGTACCCGATTACTCCACAACACTTCCACTGTCGGGGAGGGGGGGACAATGATACATTTTATTAATAACCAGGCTAGATTAAGTTCCAGAAATTGCTGTGTATATTAGAGACATATTTTCAAAATTCTCAACATTATTATAATTTCACAAAGAGTACCTCAGCTTGGATGATATTCCAGGCATTTCTCAGACCAATGTTGTTGTCTGTGTTGTAGAGAGCAAGACCATCTTTCAGGTCCTGCTTTGCATTCTCACTGACCTGTGAACAGCACAAGAAAAAGTTCAGTCATAGTCAGTCACAAATCTCATCTTGACAGTGCCAATATTTCAGCAAGGCCACTTAAATTATAATTGCTCAATAAAAATAGATTTGACAAATTAATAATAATATCTATCTATCTATCTATCTATCTATCTATCTATCTATCTATCTATCTATCTATCTATCTATCTATCTATCTATCTATCTATCTATCTATCTATCTATCTATCTATCTATCTATCTATCTATCTATCTATCTGTCTGTCTGTCTGTCTGTCTGTCTGTCTGTCTGTCTGTCTGTCTGTCTGTCTGTCTGTCTGTCTGTCTGTCTGTCTGTCTGTCTGTCTGACATATATATACTTTATTAGGGCTGTGCAAAAATGATTTGCGATTAATCACATCCAAAATAAAAGTCTGTGTTTACACAATATATTTGTGTGTGCTGTATATAATTATTTTGTATATATAAATACCTATGGATGCATGTATATATTTAAGAATTATTTAGGCTTAAATTCTATATATATATAATATGTAACCACAGACTTTTATTTTGGATGCGATTAATCGCAATTAATTTTTGCACAGCCCGTATGCATATCTGTAGACGTGCGACTGTGGTGGGAAAAGCCCGCTTTGCGTGGGTGCAAAATAGGAATGATACATGTGTCAGTGTTTAAAGTCATTTGCGCCGGGTGCAAAGTGTTCGTGCTGCCTTAAAATGTTACATTTTGTCAACTCAAATATCCAAGTTACTTAGTAGAACTTTGTATTTCAAGTTGACTAAACTTAAAAGTTTAAGGCAGCATGGAAAGTTACTTTTTTAAGCTGACTTTTTACAGTGTATATGAATTGTATCATATAATTTATATTTCTACATAATTTGTATTTATCATAATTAATTAAATATTATATCTTTCTTGCCAAATGTATCCTATGTTTTAACTGAATATATTATAAATTATTAATTGTATAGTTTGAAAGCTTGATTCATTCAAGTGGTTTGGATGAATACATATGTGTAAATATAAGCAATTTGAGGAACAGATTGCAAATAGTGAAGAACAATATGCAAGTCTTAAGAGAAATATTATCTGCTTGTCTACCCTAATAAGGATCCTCTATTTAGTCAATACCTTCCATGAGGTTCTTGACTGTGTTAAATCCATGTAATTAACATCATTGATTGAATGGCTAAGTAGAACGTTAAAAAAAAAGCATGCCATCATTGACGCTGGAGGACGACATACTCATACTGTATACGCCACTCTGGAATCACTTCCCCCTCGGCTGTGGCAGATAAATATTTCGCTGGCAGTTTTAATGAGGTGTACGATCTCACATTAGTGGTTCAGTGCACTCTGGCCCAGAGCGACGGAAGTGCGGGGTGATTACTGTTTGACAGAGCGGTGGTCCTGATATAGACGCACGCCAGATTAACATCGTTTCACCCAAGAGAAAAGAGAAAACACAATATTCTGGAATTTCAGGCATATTTCAGTGAAAGATAGTCTCTCACACAGAGCCATAAATAAGATATATAGAGCTAATATCTACAGCTTTAACATGATCTATTGTCAAAGTTTGTATTGCTGTTGCATTTATTGTATTATCACAACACTCGCTGTTTTGCCCACATATAAAATACTCTGAACTTCTGAAGAAATTGTGAATGGTTTCTTATTTTATTCTAAATTGTTCTAAACCTGTACGCATTTCTTTCTTCTTTCTCCATACCATCCCCATCATCTCTTTTTTATTACCAACATTCTACAAAATATCTTCTTTTACGTTCAGCAGAAGACAGAAATTCATACAGGTTTGGAACAACTTGAGGGTAGGAAAATGGAAGAACTATCCCTTCAATGCATCATTCATGTCCCAGGGAATTACAAAATTAAATAAATAATAATAATAAAAAATATATGCATTTGAAACACCTTGTGGATGAAAGTGTCTGCTAAATGTACCTAATAATTTAGCAAATAATAATACTTATAATATAACAAACTGAAACATTCATGCTGTGAAACATCTTTAAACGCAGGGGGAAATTTATTAATGAAGAGTATGCAATTTAATTCTGATAATCTTTCAAAAATATGTGGAAATTGGACTAAAATGTTCTCCGGAGAACCTGTTCTTTTCTTTGCATTCATTCCAGGGATGTCATGATGAAATAAATTCAGCCAATGATGCAGAACGGCAGCAATAACACTCAGTCAAGACTAGATATTAAAAAGCTGGTAGAAGGCATATGTCTTTCACTGGAGTGTACACTCATTAGTGCCAGACATTTTTCCTGGTGGGTACACTGTGTGAGTGAGTAGCCACGTTTCAGAATGGAGAATAAAATGAAAGGTGAATAAGCACATCATCCTTCTCCACGGAAACATCTTGAGACCTCTGAGTCTCATTATACAAGAACACATCAAAGTATTCACACTCTTAACTCAGGGAACACTGTGACATCACTCCTTTCACATCCTGCTTGGAACACATGATGATCACAACTGTTTGGTAATGGCTGTTCTTTCATACCTAAAGAAAAGCGTCCCAATTACACAGCACACAAGGCTCTCATATTCCACACGGTCCAATTACAATTAGGCTCAGACTTATAATAAATTCTTAATCAGCTTGTGCCTGGAAAAGGCATGCAATTCTGTTCATCCTGTTAAAAACAGCAAAATTGCATGTCTAATGGGAGGGATGTTACATGTCCGACTAATGCCTGGCATGAGCTGAGTGTTCCTAGAAAATTGCATTTTATTTATTTATTTATTTATTTATTTTTTACAATCATTTATTTTCTCACAGCACATTTATTTTCTCTAAATAGGTTTGCGGTCAGTAAGATTTTTTTTTTTTTTTTTTTTTAAAGAAATGAATACCTTTCTTTAGCAAATATGCATTAAATTGATCAAAAGTGACAGAACAGACATTTAATTTTACATAAGATTTATATTTCAAACAAACTTTCTATTTATCAAAGAATCCTGGAAAAAAAAAAATGTTTCCACAAAAATACATTGCAGTTTTATAAACAGTTTTCAGCATATATTCACCAAGTCAGCATATTAGAATGATTTCTGTGACAATCAAGACTGGAGTAATGATGCTGAAAATTCAGCTTTGCATCACAGGAATAAATTATTAAAAAACAGTTATTTTAGATTGTAACAATATTTCTCTTTTGATCAGAACAACACATTCTAGCATCATCTAACTGACACTTTTGACCATACGTCAACATCCGACATTTTAGGGTACCCTTTAACGTCAATTAGATGACGCTATCTAATCCTAACCCTACCCCAGACCTAAACATACCTGCGTCATCTAACTGACACTAACGGTAAAGTGTCAGTTGGATGACGCCCTAGGATAGCGTCATCTAACTGATGATAAAGGGTACCCTAAAACGTCGGATGTTGACGTATGGTCGAAAGAGTCAGTTAGATGACGTCTTGGGATGAGAACGGGCTGATCAGGACAGCCTAGAAACAACAAATATCTATCCAGTAATCCCAAATCTGTGGGACTCAGTCAAAAGGTGAATCTATTTCATGGAAGGTTTAATGTTATTATAAAGCAGTCAAATAATATAGTAATCTTTCTTCTTATCCTAAAACCAAATAAGAGGGCCAGATGAAGACATTCGAATGCCTCTCTTTTCTGCCAACAAAAGGAAAATGTCCTATTTTCAGATTTGAGCGCCATCCGCAATGATAAATATCCTGTCACTGAGATGAAAAGTATTGGTAAGGTGTTGCTCTGATCATATTTCTTCTCTAGACACCATCTTGCAAACCCTAAGGGATGAGCTATGCTAATGCAACATACTGTTAGGAACATCATATTATGCAGAAAGTTGATTTCTTCTCCCTGAGTTCATGGTAAGAGTGCCAGTGTAAACTAAAGGTTACAGTAAAGTTAATCTAAATATACACTAAACAGGAAAAAGCAAAAACTATTCAGATGGATTAACTGCAGTCTGTTTATCAATATTTTATTTGTCCTCTGACAAGAATAGAATAATCTGCCAGACAACTCGTGCCCAAATTTGTATTATTAATAGGTTCAAGTATTTGAAACCTACAACTTCTCATTTCATTAGCATCTCATATCTCTACCTAGAGCCTTTAAATTCACTATTACATCCGTTACTAGTGCCCAAAAAGTGAATGGAGCATATGTTTCCCATGGCCTGTGGCTGCTTGTCTGATGCATAGCTCATTAGGAGTTTGTATACCTGGCCTCGGGTTCTGTTTAAATAATGTCTGTCCAGTTGGATACAGTCTCAGAACGCATGGTCCAAAGCCATTTCAGCCAGCTCAAGCATCTGGATTGTGTGAACGACCTAGCGGCTCTCGGTGTTTGATTTGTAATCATTCCTCTCGTTGGTTTCCTATGTTCTCAGGCAACATGTTAATGTAAAGATGTTAGTGTTTGTTTGGGAATGTGGAGGGTTTGACCAAAGGGTCAGTTGTTAGATGTAGCTAACGGATGACATCATTATCTTCTATACCAAACATTCTTGGGGTAAACTGGGAGCGGAAACTAGAGCGAATGCGTATACAGAGAGAAAACTGTGTGCTTTTCTTTTGGTCTCATGTGTGTTTGAGTCTCTACAGTCTGGATAGGTTTGTACAGGTTTGTCATATTATTGCCCTGGGGGCTTGGGTTTGTGGAGATGTGGCAGCACACTGTGTGTGTGTGTGTTGAGGAAAGCCTGCTGTTTATTAAAGAGTAGAGGAAGAGGAAGATGAGGTCAGACAGCAGATTATTCACTGTCCATAACCTCTGCCTAAACCAAAAAAAAAAGTTTTTGTGAGAAATTTACAGAATGCAAACACACACACCTAAATCCTAACCAAGAAGGGTAGTTCAACCAAAAAGTAAATAAAACAAAATTATAAAATTGGTCAATATGACTGTATTCCAAGTCTTCTGAAGTCATACAATAGGTGATTCATTGATTGACTCTCCTCATAAGAGTTCATGTGAGAAATGAGTTAGATCAGTTCCAACGGGTCTGAATGATTTGTTCATTAATCAAACTGTTTCGGGTTCTCGAGTTCAACTGACTGACTCAATGATTCTCTTCAATTTTGTCACAAAATTTGGAACCTTGAGACTCAGACCTTTCTTATGAAATCAGGAGCCTGATAAAATAAGTACCGTTTCTATGGTAACGCAATGCTCAATTATAAAACGGTGTTCACAGGATGAATGCTGAGTTTATAACCTTTCAAATGATGCCTAATTTATGATAACTACTAAAATATGTGATATAATAAAAAAGGCGATAAAAAAAATAATATTATATTTTAGAGATAATATTTATATTATAATTTTTAGAGGATAATATTATACTATATATTTTTATTTTTTTATTGAAAAATACTAGATTATATGTTTTATTATGAAATTTTAGTATGAAAACAGAAGTTTCAATGATTAAAAGTGGGTGCATCGACTTTCTGTGACAAAGGTCAGATCTCCTATTATGATGCAGATTTTTTGAGGTGCACTCTTGTCATAAATTCATCAATTACTCTTCCTACATAAATTGTAACACAAAACAGGGGTAGAATATTTATTTAGAAGTCTTGGACCTTTCCAACAATATATAATTTGTCAAAATTAGATTAAGATTTAATATAAATATAGTGAAGTGAAGTTAGGCATCCTGGTACCGGGACGGTGACAGTTAAGGGATTAATGGCTGGACCTTTATATACATTTATAGTGGCTTATTTTACTCTCTGGAGAAAAAAAGTGGAATCCAATTTTGTAACCTACAAATAACTCAATTTATAAAACTAACAATTTAGTTGATATCTTCAAATGTAATCAAATGAAAATGTAATATTTTTGGCAAGTATACCGTTTAAATTAAAACATAAGAAACTTGTGTGATACTCTCAGACATTACTTACATTTCTCATAAATTGTATTATTATTACTACTACTGTTTACATTACAGAACATTCTGATGTGCAATGGTAATATATTTCTTTCATAATTTCTTCAAGTTAGACCAACCTTCTCAGGTTTTAATGAAGACCTTTGAGTTTTTCTGTTTTAATAAACTGCATTATTATTATTATTATCATCATCATCACTATTACTACTACTTGAAACAGAGTCTGACTGTGCAAGACTGTGCAATGGTAATACATTTTAATTTCAAGTTAAACCGAACAATAATTTTTAACGGGCTGTCATAAAGACCTTCCATGTGTATGCTCATGAAGTTAACTAAGAGCAGCTCTGCAGATGAAGTTCATGTGTTCATGCTGTCAAATAATGAGACGGCAGATGCCGAAAATCCCACAAGGATCACTACTTTGATTGTTACTTATAGCTGCAATATTCAGCCATAAATTAATTAATAATGTTACTTAGATCATGTTAATTATATGTCTAACGTAAGCTGACATGCAGACTTCAGATTTCAATAGCAGTCTTTTTGAGCTTTAATAATTTACACACACTATAGTCCATATCACAATTTGATTCACTGCACAGCCCTACTTTTAATTTATTCTTCCAAAAAATCTGACATTCAGCTTTATACAGTATCTGTGACTGGATTCTGTGATTCTCTCTGCATTTTCTGCATCACAGAAATCATAGGGTTCTACATCGTATTTGTCATGTTTAAGAGAGTTAGTTGTGTTATAATGTTATAAGCATTAGTAAATGATAGAGGTCTCCTCTCAATACACTCTACAAAGCGCTCTACGTGGCCATTGAATAGATGCAACAAATGTTTCAGCCATGGCAGTATTTGAAAAATACATATTGTTTGCGAAATTGAAAGTGCTATACTAGTTCATGTCAGTGTCCAGCACTAGTCAATAGTGACCGAATTTTCATTCTAGGATGACCTATACCATTAACAAACAAATGCACTTAATGTTCCATTAGCCCAAATAAGAGCTTCTCTGTCTAAGTGCCTGTCATGAGATGGTAATTTCCAGTCCAGATGATGGGCCAGACTCTTGATCAGCAAGGGAAAGTCTGGTCATGCTGTGAGCTGGCAAGATACGCGCAGTGTGCTTTGAATCAGGTGCTCTGAAACCTGCCATGGAGTCCTTAGAAACCCTGGCTGACCACCTCACCTGATCAGACACTCTACAGGACACATTTGCCACTTTAAGCTCCAGAAGTGGAAAATGACTGTTTATATAGTCAAGCCTGCTGTAAATCATTTTAACACCGGCACATTCTGTGTTGTTTGTTTACCCCAAGTAAATTGGTTTAATTCAGAGCCAAAATCACATGAGATCACAAGCTTAACACTCCCAGAATCCGCTTGAAAATAACAGGTTACAAAATTAAAGCCTAGTGTTTTGTGTGACTAAATTATGATACGAGTTTGGGGACATTTAAAACGGTACCTGGAGTTTTACTTCTCATCAAAAATAGCCTCAACCCATCCTCTGCACACGTTGGTCGTAATTGGTTTTTAGAGCATCCCTAATTGTGTCAGTTTTACTCATGTAATGGCACAACATTAGAGGCTAAAAAATGTTAGTCATCTATGGATTAAACCGTAACCACAGCTGAGGAGGCGAAAGCGTGCGGTAATGCTCGTCATCCGTCTCTGTAAGCTTATCCGAAAAATCACGCTACCGTGCTTCCCCCTTTTCAAACCAGCTAATATGGCTTCATTTGGCCGCCGTCCTGCGGCACACACGCTGGAATGAGGTCATGAGCGTAAAGATGGATACTCTAATCTGGTGCCTAGCCTTCGCCATCTGCTGCAGTCAGATGGTGGGTCATTGGAGGGCCCACGTGTATGCTTTAATCCACAGCGTTCATGTACACTCAAAGGTGAAGACCTACTATACCTTTATTTCTCCAACATACCAGCAGGAGGGAAGCATCTTGCTGAGTTTAAGATTGAGGAGGGCAAAAACATCACTACTGAAACTTTACTTAATTATGAATCTAGAAAAATACAGATACATTGGAATTTTGTCAATTTTACATTTAATACATTTTTTTGTAGGACAGTCTTGCTGCTTAATATACATTATGTGAAAGCAATGATACAGTTTTGGGGATTCTCTCTGATTTAAAAGGGCACAAGTACAGAATTTATTTGAAATATATGCTTTTTGTAACCTGTCACTTAGTTTTGATATATATATTCTGTTATATGTGTGTGTTACCTAAGCAAAGTGTTAACATTTTGTCTGTGGTTTGTACAAAATAAGATTGCCTTCATACATTTACAGCATGACTTTTTTTCTTAGATGTGATAATGACTGCCTTGTGATTTGGAGATCAAATATTGGAGTCAATTAAATATTCCTCTGATCGCTCATGCCATTCTGTGCGAACGGAGTGGCAGGTTTTTGAGTGACGGGATACCCCTGCTGCCCGGTCCATGTGGTGGAGAAATGAAAGAGACGTGCTCACAACCCTGTGCAGTTGATACAGATCTCTATATCTCATCTTCCCCTTCTCTCTGAAGTATCACGCTCATCACAGTGTGTTAAAGGTCATAGTGGGATCTTATATTGGTTGTACGAACAACATCAATACATGACTGAGAAGGTCTCAGAATGGTCTTTAAAGACTAATACATGTTGGGAACACTGCTTTCAGTCCAGCTAACTTCATACGAAGGTACAACCTTGAGTCTTCACACAATATAGAGATAGAAAAGTCATGTGCTTGCAGAAACCAACTCAATACAGTCAGGAACAAGCAGAGAATTCTTATGCTTGAAAAAATGTGCCGTACATTTTGCTACTAAAACGCGGTCTCGGTTTGCGGTCTACGATTGAGTGCAAGTTACACGCTCCGATAACAAAACCAGGCAGTCCTCGTACATGGCAGATAGGCAGATCCTAATCTCTAAATGGATTGTGGGTAAGTGAATTACTTTAGCTTCCACAGAGAGCATGGCAAACGGAGTGAATAATGAACCACCCAGAAATCCTTGACGGGATTTAACACCTCCTAGCATCCTGCCGTACTTTTGGGAAGCGTCCTTGAAAAGGAGACTGTGAAGTGCACCATCTCAAGCATATGTTTGGTGACACTTGGGACTTCATCAAAGGGGAAACAGGACGTCTGCATGTTCTGGGTGGGTAGCAATCCACTAGGATCTGCATGGTGTTAAAAGGTCAGATTGCCCTGTTTTAGACATTCCAGTTGGCACAGTATCGCTTCCAGTTGAAGGCCATGAGAAAGAGGCTGACCACTGCGGCAGGTGGAAGGATTGACCGAGAAAGAGCTCAGTGCCAATTACTTGGTGACAACTGGCCGGGATTACGCCTTGTTGTGTGTGGTGACCTCTGACCTTTGAGAGCTTGCCTGGTGATGAAAACTCTTAACCTGCACTGCCAAAGACAAGAGAGGCGGCTGTTCTATAAAGAGCCTGCTGAACTTATTTAGCTGTGAAATGAGAAAAGCATTTCAACAGCTTATTTGATGATGGTACCCTGTACTTTACCATTTAAAAATGGTTGAGAGAAACAACAAAATTATATTAAAAATCAGTGGCGTGCACATGGGGCAGGGGCGAAGGGACCAAAAAGGGCACTAAACAGTTTATTTTTGTTGTTTTTATTCTTTCTTTCCTTGGCATTCTAAGAAAATATGTTGATGCAATTAGATCACATCAAATGAAAATATTATTATTTACTTTACCAAACAAAACAGTGAAAATCAAGAAGGTAATTATGGTAAATTCATTTTTAGTTTTGTTGATGTTGTAAATTTTATGTATGTATTATATGTATGAAAGTGTTGGCTATCATGAATCAGTGACACTTTACAATAAGGTTTCATTAGTTAAATAATTTAACATTAACTAATAATGAACGGCACTTCTAAAGCATTTATTAGTCTTAGTTAATATTAATTTTAGAATTTACTAATACATTAAAATCAAAATTTGTTTTTGTTATCATTAGTTAATGCACTGACTGTGACATAACATGAATAAAAAAAATAACAGTTGTTTTATTAACTAAAATTAAAAAATACAGTAACAAATGTGTTGCTCATGGTTAGTTAGTTCATAAATGAAAAATGAACAAATGAACCTTATTGTAAAGCGTTACACTGTAAAAAATATTTTCAAGATTTGTTATCACAACATATTTTCCTTTGTCATATCAACTTTATAATAATTTATTTAGTTGAGATAACTTATTATTTTGAGTTTCTGATGGTTAAATCAATCTCCTTCATTGTATTAATTCACTTTTTCCAGTTCAATCAACTTAAAATTTTAAGGCAACCCAGGTTACTTAATTTTTTATGTTAAACCAACAATATTTTTTACAGTGTAGTAATAACAACATTTTTTTCTTTTGTCAAATCAACTTAAATAATTTATTTAGTTCAGATAACTTATAATTTTGAGTTTCTGATGGTTAAATTAATCTCCTTCATTGTATTAACTCACTTTTCCAGTTCAATCAACTTAAAATTTTAAGGCAGCCAGGTTTCTTACTTTTTTAAGTTAAACCATCAATATTTTTTTACAGTGTTGTACTCCTTAAAATTTAGAATTGGACATGGACTTAAGATTTCATTTAACTATGTATTTCCCCAAACTAATAAAATAGTTATAGCCTTGGATAAAAACTAATGACATTGTCACTCAGAATCCGTCTGAAATCGAGTTATACTTTTATTGTAGTTAAGTATAACTCGCATGCTGCCGCAACTATTAGAGTAGCATGGTAGGATAAATGTAATTTTCCTTTAACGTTACCTTCTGCTCGTGTAGTTTGAAGACTCGCGCGAACTGCTTAGTGCGTACCAGAACTGTTAAACGTGTACGAAGCCCTGCAAAAGAAACTCCGCCTACCAATTCGGCTACAATTTTTTTAATATATTGTTTTACATAATATTTGTTTGTATTAATTTTCAGAAAAGGGCAAAATACATTTTGAGACACATACCCCTGTGGATCCTTTTTTTATGTAATAGACGTGCGCATAAACTACAATCACAACACGTTTACCGAATCAATAATTGATTATTGATATACAGCTATGTGGAAAGGAATTTTGGACCAATAAGATTTCATGTGGGTGTGGCTACTCAGCACAACCAAAAATGTTCTGCAACTCATTTGCTTAAGACAAAAAGATAGAAGTGATTTTAATTGTTTGATGGTTTACATTGCACCTGGTAGGGATAAGCAATTCAATGGGAATTTTTGTCAACCATGCAAATTCAAAGCCTAAGAATCACCGCTAATCAGAGATTCGAATTGTGAGGAAATACAGTAAAATCATTTTCAGAATATATAATTGATGAACAGGCTTACCTTATCAGAGTAGACGAAGAAAAGAATGAGCAAAATCAGCTCAGCCAACAGAATAATCAGCAAGACAATGAAGAACTGCAGGAAGAAAGTACACAAAAGTTAGTGATACGATTGAGAGAGATACACACAGGGAAAGACCTGTATGAATGAATCATCTTGGCTTTCTATACTCGCTCTCTCCCTCTCATTCTATTTCACTTCTTCAGCTAAATATTTACACAGCCTTCCACACAGCATGCGCCTGTCAGCCAGTAAACATTATTTCGCTGAGTGCTTGATACACTTTCCAGTCATCACCTGATGACCGTTCCTGTCAAAGTCCATCTGAAACGCAGATTTGGGCCATCTGAAAGCCTTTACGACACTTGTTTATTGAAGCCTGACATTGACAGGTCTACAAAATAAGTTCCCTTCCTCCATTAGAGGACGACGAGAGCGATTGGGCTGTCTACGTGTGGCCTCGCCAACCGCTGAATGACAATCTGTGTATATGTCTGCTCTGCTATGACTTTACTCACTGGTCTACGACATATGGGGTTTGTAAATAGGGCAAAGTTGAAGAAATGGATGTGAAGACTGCAAAAGCTTTGAAGGTTCTTCCTTCCTAGACCTCTAGGGGAAGAAAGCGCTGCACCACATCCAGAAACATGGGGCCGGCTGCTTAGATTTCAAACCCAAAGACGTGAAAACCTTTCTCTGATGTCTCAGTCTCCCTCAGAGCTAGGGACACAGTGTGTATACAGCACAGATAGAGAAATCTAAAGGTCAGACCATTCGAAATTACACTGGTCCTATCTAATAGGCATTTAGGGAACCGTCAGAACTGGAGATTGACATTAAAAAGTTATGACAAGGAGGAATGGTGGTGCTGATTCTGGGCTTGACTAAGTTATGAATTCTCTAAGCGTCTCTTCCTTCACTTGAACTGAATAGATTTTTTACAGTTAAAGGCACAGTGTGTAATTTTCGCAACTAGAGGTCGCATATTCAAAACCATAACAAAAGTGTAGCTTGATGACACTGTGAAGGAGTGTGGGATGATGGGAGTTGTCGTTTTCACCTCCACTGCCGATGGAAATCAATCCGACAGGAATCAAAAATCATGTTCATGGATGAGGTAATGAAATATAACCTATTGAGTTCTATTGAACTGATTGCAAGTAACAATGTTTAAATGCTAAATTAATATTCATACATGCCACTTTTTTTGTCAAATTAAATGGCGGGGTAACGCAGCGCAGTTTTACATGTTCAAAACAATCCTCCGAAAAGTAGATTTGAACGAACTTGCATTTATAGTGCTGTATTTAATTGACCTATGGCTAAGCCACGCCCCCTCCACTCACTCGGACAAACAGTCAACATTCGGGAACAGGCGCTATATGGCAGCTGTCACATAGGAGACATTTCACAGTAGGCAATTGGTGATTTTTGGAGACAGAAAGATTATATATCATCTCGAAGTCACCTAAAGGGCCTTAAAGGGATACTCCACTTTTTTTGGAAATAGGCTCATTTTACAACTCCCCCAGAGATAAACAGTTGAGTTTTACCATTTTCGAATCCATTCAGCCGATTTTCTGATATTTAGAAGAATATCAGTAACCAGACAGTTTCTGGTCTCATTGACTTCCATATATATTTTTTCAATGAGACCAGAAACTGTCTGGTTACTGATATTCTTCCAAATATAAGAAAATCGGCTCTATGCATTTGAAAACGGTGAAACTCAACTGTTTAACTCTGGGGGAGTTGTAAAATGAGCCTATTTCCAAAAAAAGTGAAGTATCCCTTTAACTATGCATTGGAGGGTTATATTATTAATTTTATTGTTGAGAAGGTCAATGAAAAGCTTCAGCTCTAGTCAAAAATGTACAGGTCACAGTTTAAACGTGATAAACGTGATGATCGTTGCCATCACCGTTTGGTGCTACAGTATTTACATGAATCATTCAGCACAACATTGTTAACATTTGTTATCTCGGTTATTTACAGATACGTTAATGAAGCTAAGTGACATTATGTACACCGCAGCTAGAAGCTAACGTTAAGGTTTTCTAATGTAAGACTGACGTTAGCCTTAACGTTACGTTAGATTTGAAAGATAACGTTCAAATACGTTGTTGACTTAACCTGGAAAAGATGTAGACATCCTTGTTTAATTTATCTACGTTTAGTTGGTGTTGTCGTCTACCGCATAACTTAATCACATAACTTAATCCAGAGCAGACCCTTATCTCGGTTGAGATGTGGCTTGGGAAAGGGTAAAAAAATACACACCGTCGCCCAGACTCTCGGGAATCTAGTGTCTGAGTTGCATGTACCCCATGCACAGAGTGTGAACATTTTAAACTTAAAATGACAAGAAAAAACGAATGAAAATTGCACTGACTAACTGGCAATACATTTCAATGGACGTGGAAGCAGAGAACATCCGAGTGTATTGGGTTAGCTGCGCACTGTGATTGGCTCATCGCGTTTGGGGGCGTGGCTTAGCCATAGGTCAATTGCACTGCCATAAACTTGTTCACACTTAACAAACAGACCCTGAAATTGATCCTCGTTTTATTTCGCCTCTTGTCCAAAACTTGTCTGGGGTCATTTGTTTCACCCACACGTTTACGTTTCTTGGAGATATCTTTGGCGACAGAACCTTCTATAACGCTAATGCATAATTGTGGTCCATGACTACTGTGTGGATTTAAACATTTTTGGAAACATTTGGTATAACGAAAGTACACAAGTGAACAAACTGTATAACACTGTGCTAGTGGAATGTTTTATGTATTTAAATCTTACATATTGTGCCTTTAATTACAGTAAATAAAATCATGAACAAATTGATTTTAAATCATTTGTGGAAGTCCACAAGCAGATAACACAGTATTCAATGTCCCAAAACAAAACAAAATGACATTGTGACGGATACATTTTTCATTCCTATAAATTACAGAAATGGATGGCGAGTGACAACCTTATTCAATTAGACTGTGTCCATTAGCAGAATGATTGGTGGTGTTGGGAAGAGAGAAAGTGAGAATGAGAGAGTAAAGTAAAAAAAAGAAAGAACAAAGACAGAGGGGGAAAATAGAGAGGCATGTGGTTTAACTCTTGTTCTGAACTGAAAGCCTTGAGTGCGATGAGGAGACTTATTTGGAAATGCAGATAATTAACAAACCTCTCTGGTAACAGTTTACTTTAAGCCTGTATGTAATACATTATAAAAAGTATTCATAAGGCATAATATGGACCACTTCACATCCTGACATGGCTTATTTTGGGATAATGACTATCCGGCTGTACAATATCCCGCTTTTTACACGGCTGCTCGCTGAATAAATAAATAAAGGGACATGAAATGTTAATTTGGCTGAAATGATTGTTTTATGTGAGAAGAAAGAGACTGCAGACCAATACAAGAGACATGAAACTAGCACATTCATTGTAAATAGACTGAGAAAACAGTCAAATATACATATTAGTGTGTATTTTGCAAAAAAATATTATATTCATTTAATTTTATTCATACCTCACATCTACTTAATGTGCTTTAATGCAATTTATTATGCATTGCACACTAACACATAACTATGAAACATTATTACTTGTAGTTAAAATTATTCAGAAGAGCATGCAATTGATTATAAAGTATACTATTTTTAATGCATTGAGAGAATCCCTAAGACGAACACATTATACTTTTTCTACGTGCAACAGGTCTGGTAGAGTGTTTTTTACACTTCGGGAATGTAAAAGTGTGTAGGTGTGGCATAACTCACGCTCAGAAGCAGGCACTTGTTTTCCTTGATGGCGCCCAGACATCCGAGGAAGCCCGTCACCATGACGATGGCGCCTATGGCGATGACCATGTTGGCAGCAGAGAGGGAAGGGAAGGAGGGGGAGAATGTGGCGAAGCTGCCTTGAGACACAGACAGCCAGATTCCAACTCCCAGCAGCCCACAGCCACACAACTGCAGAAGGAAACAACAGATTATGAGATATTGATGCATTCAGGAACATCGATTCAGCCAGAAAGCTGTCGTTCTGAAAAACAACATTCATTACACACCACAAACAAAAATTAACTGAAACGTAGCTTTGTCGAAGTTAACAGAGGTCCAATGGAAAAAAAAAATAATCAGCTGAATAATACAGTGTATTTGGTACAATTTTCCATGCCGATCGGTTCCACTAGGGGGCGGACACACCATGCGAACTTTGTCCCTTGATGACCAAACTGTCATTGATGAAACCCAGACTGTCCACTGACATTTGTGTTTAGACAAGAGTCCAGCTGCGTGACTGCTTTGGCGTATCTGTAGTATTCACAGGGGTTTCTGATTGACAAAGCTGAGAGGAGAGGCTGTTTTCCACATCAATCTGTGATGAGGGCAGGACGGTACGACTTGACATTTCCTTCACTGTTATTGGAATATCCAAAGCAATCTCCTCGTGAATAAGGAATCGCACCCTGCACTGATAAATTGACGGGCGCCACACGGCAAATCAAAAAGCATCAAGATTGTCCTCCAAGTGTGAAATCATTTGTGGCTGAAGTGTTAGCATGTTCGACAACTGGCACAATGGAGATAAAAGCAAACCTGACAGTTTTATCCTTTTTTTTTTTTAAATGAAGTACATAATTATTTGCTTTTGTATACGCTCTCATTCAATTTCAAGCATAAAATGTCAACTGCCTTTCAATTTCAAGTCAACTGCCTGACATTGACTTTGAGATTGAAGCAGCAAAAGGATTTGGGTAAGAGACTGAATAAAACAAATTCCATCAGTCATGGTGGTTGAAATTATCTGCACGCTCTTCTGCCGAGAACCTTTCCCAACACGGGCGAGATAAAGAACTCTGTGAGAGACGGAGCCTGTGTGAATCTCACACTTGGCAGGTTAAAAGTGGGTGCTGATGCTCTGTTTGGTGAGGGAGCACTCTAGCCTGAGGGTGAGGGCCATTTTTAATGCCCTGTGTGGGGAGTGGATGCAGCCTATATAAACCTTAAAGTAGATTACTTTTTTATTTTGATGCTATTGAAAGTGAGATTGTGAGGAATATCAAAACAGATCATGGTACATTTGTTGAATTCATACTATGTGATGGATCACGATTTCTTAATTGGGTGAAAGTGGGAGCAAATCTGTGTTGTAAGTTTCAATGTTCAGACCACACTACCACACATATGTATTAACAAATGTGGAAAGCCATCAATGCAAAGAATCAAGATATATGGTGTGATTGTATCAGAACAGCCCTTTGAGAATGATTCTATTTACCTTATTAATAATTTTTTATTATTATTATTATTATTATTATTATTATTATTACATACTAGGCCTACTGTAGTTAAAAGTTTGGGGTCGATAAGATTTTGTACTTTTTAAAAAAATACTTATTTTATGTTCACCAAGGCTGTATTTATTTGAACAAAAATTACAGTAATATTGTGAAATATTATTACAATTTAAAATAGCTATTTTCTATTTTAATTGGGCTGTCAAACGATTCATCGCAATTAATCGCATCCAAAATAAAAGTTTGTGTTTACATAATATATGTGGGCGCACTGTGTTAATTAATTTATATATATATATATATATATATATATATATATAAATACACACACATGCTTGTATATATTTAAGAAATATTTTCATGTATATAGATTTATATATCATTTATATTATATATAAATAATATTTTTTTCTTAAATATACATGCATGTGTGTGTATTTATTTTGTATGCGATTAATCACTTTTATTTTGTATGCAATTAATCACGATTAATCGTTTAACAGCCCTAATTTTAATATGTTTGATTTGTTGCTCATGAAACAATTTACTACCTATTTATTAAATATGTTAAAAACAGTTGTTCTACTTTATATTGTTTGGAAACCACAGCTTTTTTCTTTCTTTTTGTCCATGATTCTTTGAATATAAAGTAAAAAACAAACAAAAAAAGCAAACAAACTTGATTTTTTTTTTTGTAACATTGCAAATACAGGGGAAAACCTAATTAAAAATATTTTTAATATATTTATATAAACATAAAATATAATAAAGAGAACATTTTTCACAATCCAGTAATTGGATAAAACACTGTCCTACATTTCACCCCTTTATTCCCCCTACATTAAATATTCAATTTCACTTGATACATTATGTTGCAACAATATACCACAAAGCTCATTTGCATGTGAAAATTGTGTGTATTTTTATGTATTTTTTCTTATTATGGTAGTCAATGGGCAATGAGATCTATTTGATTAAAACATTCTTCCAAATATCTTCATTTGTGTTCAGCAGAACAAATAAACACATAGAGGTTTGGAACAACATGAGGGTGAGTAAATACTGACAGAATTTTCATTTTTGGGTGAACTAACCCTTTAAGTCCATTATATGGAGAAAATCCTGGAATGTTTTAATCAAAAACCTTAATTTCTTTTCGAATGAAGAAAGAAAGATGTGTGTGACATCTTGGATATGGGGCTGAGTAAATTATCAGCAAAAGTTTTATTGTAAAAGTGAACTACTCCTTTAAGCTAACACACTAATCTAAATTTAACAACACCATTTTTCAAATCACTAAGCCATTTTGTGTCCACCCATCATGTAGGATTTCTATGTGTAAGAGTGACTGAAGGTCATTAACATTGGCATGTTCCTACACCATCAGCACTGCTTAAAACATCTTCAAACGCTTATGGAGTCAGAGCACGCATGGAAACATCGACCATGCTGCCTACCGGCCCCTACGACCATCCTTCAGGCAATTTCAACTCATTTACCTTATTTGTAAAACCGCTCCTGTGATTGAAACGGGAGCCTGTACCATCACATCAAAAAATCGAGGAAGAATCAGAGGTGAAACGCAGGGGCAGGATGTGAGAGAACACATTAGAGGGGGGAAAAAAGACAGGGGTCGAGGTGTAGCGTGTAGAGAAAGACAGTAAAAAGTGTCCTCAGCGATACGGAAAAGTCCTAAAAGCCCAGGAAAAGGATGTGAGTGCCTCATAATGGTGCATTAGCAGTGTGTGCCTCAACACATAAATAGAGGCTTTGTTCTTCTCAAATGAGACTCAGATGAAAAACAAGGATGAGAGAAAGAGAGACTGGAAGATTCAGTCATCTTGCTTCAGTTCTGTCTTGTTTTGGACCAGCTCACTGGACTGACTAAATAATTTAACACACAACTGAGCTCAGCACTTCAAGAATATTATATTGGCTGTTTGTAGCATTTTTAGGTTCTCTTTAAAAAAAAAAAACACAGAGGAAGTCGTCAGAAAATCAATGACAACATATTTTTAAAGATGTCAAATGTCTTGCTTAGAAAAAAAGTGGAAAGTCGTGTGCATTAAGCACTGCTGCTGATGCGGCTGGTAGCAGAGAAAACAAAAGAATAACAGGGAGAGAACATCTACAACTGCATTTTACCAATTCAAAATCACGAGGAAACCATTTACCAATGGGGAAATTGGTTTCTGTTGAACTGTTGACAGAAATATTTCCAACACAGACTCTTGGGCTACTATGTTTAGAGTAAAATTCATGATCACGTGAAAATGTAGAGTCTCTTAAAGGGTCACTCCACCCATTTGCATTAAGCTTTCCATTGTTAGAAACCCAGTTAACTATTGAATGGTCGTTCAACACTCTCTCATTTTCCCCTGAGACGAGAAAAATCTGCTATTTACCTTTTTCGCTTCCTCCTACAATGACGCAAAAATTGTCATTTTAAGCACTAGATCCCACCCTTTCAAACACGCCCAAAGGGGGTTGGGCCTAATGCACTAACAGACCAATTACAGATCGGTGCCAGTTCGTCTGATTTCACCGGCAGAAACGATTTGAAAATGGACGAAGGTACTGAATACGCAGACAGATGCATTATGGAGGATTGGGATTACACATAGTGTCAGCCATCTTTTTTTGGAAGGTAAGCTAGCAGGCTCTTGTTCTGTGGAGAAAGCTAAGTAGTAAATTTAGGGGTTACTGTCCTCTTTTTCCCGGACATGTCTGGTCGTCAATGTCCGGGATTCAGCTTTTGCTTTCTGCGGTCGCCATTCATTGTTTACATCTCCAGCTTTTGTTTCAATCTAACTGAATTCATTCTGATTTGTGAATCTGAATGTAATGTTTGAACGCTAAACAAGTGATCGGTTGATGTGCGTTTTAACAAAGTCCCGCTCCTCCGTGAGAGCAACGAGACCGGTAACTTGTGTCTCACAGGTGCCGCTCATCGGTAATCAAGCCACCGGCCTCGCGTCGTTCTCCACACGGCCCTCATCCGTCCTGCTCGCCACAGTAAACATAATGAATGGCGACTGTAGAACGCAAAAGCCCAATCCCGGACATACATTTTTGGGCAGACTCATCACAGAGACTCACTAGTAGCATAGACTTGTTGTTTACCTACTGCGCAGTTACCGGTAGGCGTGGCCTCCTAGGGCAGCGAAGCAAGTGCATTCTGGGAGTTGTTGTCTTTCATCCACATAAGCCAAAAATACATTTTCTGGCTTTTCTCAGTCTAGAAAGCTCCAAATTCAAAAATGATTTCATATTTCTTCTACATAAATTACCCATTTTAAATAAACATTCATCTTTCCAGAGGTGGAGTGACCCTTTAACATCTTAATCTGCATAAAACAGCTTCAGTTATTTACCTAGCAGCCCCTTTAGTGTGGACAGTTAAACTGCTCAAAATTACATTATTTGTATTACACATGTAAAAGGCGCATTTGACTTTTTTCTCTTTTAAATCACTAGATGGCACAATGATTCAGCTCCGCCCTTTTCTTAACAACTGCTTTTGATGTGGTTTTGAGATGCTTTTTGCATGTGGAAATTTGGCTGATCGCGAAAGCAATCAAAGTTGATTCTGTGCTAATATTATGATCTAATATTTAATGTTTTTAAAAATGTTGCAGATTTATGTAGCAAAGGAAAATGACTATATTTTGAGACAAGCTTGTTAATCTTGGTCTTGTTAATGATTTTGAGTTTTGTTCAAGGTAATCAAAGAAACAGTTTTTCAATAAGGGGATCATTAAAAAAAGTGGTACTTGGGGTAAAAGGCACGCTAATGACAAATAGCTGGCAGATTTTCCATTTGTTGACATGACGTTAGATTCAAATGGTAAGTATCATATATTAAGTTCAGTGCCCACTTTAGATAATTGATAATTGTCACATTTATAATGAAACCATCATATTTAAAAATATGCTTAATCCTATAATAAAATGTCATATTATTTGTTACTACTGTAAATCTATGTTAAATTATTATGGGATTTCATCCAATGCTTTTAGAATCTTTTTTTCTCTATTTTTATTTAAAAAAAATAAAATTTCAATGATAGCATATTTATTGAATAAAAATGAATTCTTATATTTATCAAAATAAGCTGAACACAGTACAAACTTAGCTAAAGGGATTATTTTGAACAATTATTAACTAAAAACATTATTTAGCTAAATTACTATTTAGTGCCTTTTACCCCATGTGTGGGGCAAAAGGACCACCCTGCCAGCTTTATACATTTATACGATTTTTAAACAAGCCACTTTAATAATATATTTTTACTCAAAATATCTTGCTTCATCAATGTTCAATAAACACATGGATATTTTTTTTCTGCAACCATACACTAGGAGTAGTGAAAATCTAAATTATCTTAAGGTGTGCCTTTTGCCCCGTTGTACCCCATATGTGCATTATATGCCCCTTGTAGTATGTTCTATATGATAAATATTCATGAGGAAACTAAATCTTAGAATTTCCATAAGAATGAGTGATTGCTGTATTGGAGATGGAGGCGTCAGTCACAATTCACGCTAAAGCTGGAGCCTCAGACACCGCTTCAACACTGCCTTAGCGCTGGTATTTCACTGCATCTTAGACTTCTGAATATGTGTGGGAGAAGCCTTGCATCTCACTGTCAATGCAAAATTTTCAACAGACGCGCTTCACTGGATTAGAAGCAACATGCAAAATGTGCCTAAGTATATCAATGTGCTTCAAGGTTCGAGTGGATGTGCACGTTTAGGCGCTCTATATGGCGAGTGTTTGTTTTAAAAGCACTGCTATATTTACAGCGACACAACTCTTAACGCTAAGCTCCTGCTGGAGTTGAAAGGCAACATGGCAGTCTGCAGACTGCAAAGTAAACAAAGTGTCTCGGAAAGGACATTTATCACGGGAAGCCTGTCTCACAATGCCGTATCCAACTTGCTGTGTCTTAAGCAGAGCCCCTGAGGAATAAACACTGGATGGTTAAACACACTGCCTTTCACGTTACATTTCTCACAGGATGGAGAGAACACAGAGTGTGGCATTTTAAAAAGGTGAGGTACAGTAGATTGTTCTGAAAGTCTGTTTAGGAGGGCAGCGTCTTGTCCAAGAACTTTTATGTCAAAGATAATGAGGGTTGGAGCTTTAAGAGACGACTCAGTTCGACTGGATAAATCGGGTTTGCAAAGAGGCACGCGGCTTAAACTCAAGGTCAGTGTAATTGAAACTTTGGAACGAGTTCTTCAGGAAAGCTGAGGAGCTGAGCAAGACCTTATCCATCACTTTGACCACTTATCAACTGCAGCAGAAACCTGCTCGCTCACGCAGTCATGCAACTTCAATCTTATTGCAGTCCAGTGATGGACGTGACTCACGAGGCCTGCAGAACGTGAGTCGCCTATGTTCACTGAGAGAGAGCGATTAACCTTTTCATGCTCTGCCTCAGAAGGGGGGAAAGTGTGTGTCCAGCAAACCAACGTTAATGAGAGGTTATATCACTCGACCCACTCGTCTTCACAATGTTAGACACAGAAGCCCTGAGTAACTCAAAGTGGCGTGCATGTGTGTTTTTAAAGGACATTAATACATTAATGAATATAGAATATGTTGCAGTCAAATTATTACAATTTAATTAAACAGTTAAATATCTATCTATCTATCTATCTATCTATCTATCTATCTATCTATCTATCTATCTATCTATCTATCTACTCTATCTATCTATCTATCTATCTATCTATCTATCTATCTATCTATCTATCTATCTATCTATCTATCTATCTATCTATCTATCTATCTATCTATCTAGCTATCTATCTATCTAGCTATCTATCTAGCTATCCATCTAGCTATCCATCTAGCTATCCATCCATCCATCCATCCATCCATCCATCCATCCATCCATCCATCCATCCATCTCTACAATCAACACGTTAAAACTTCTTTGAATGTCTGACATTTTCCATGATCTTTTTTCTTTAAGTTCTTTTTAAATGGTCCTGTGGTACGACAGCTGATTTTTTTTTTAAATATGAGGTCATAAAGGCTGCATGAGTAATAACAAAATGATAAAAAAAAAAAAATAAGATGATAATAAAGTAATTAGCAAAGTTTAAAATAGGAGCATATCACACCGCAGGACAAGTCAACTGACATTAGTCACAGCAGCTTTTGATAGAGCTTAACTTGTATTGAAACCGGAACATTTTCAAGTAGCTGGTGGCTTTAAAAAATGGTTTAAGATAGAGTCCATGGATGGCACACTGACGAAGATTAGAGAAACCAACACTTATAAAGTTGGTAAGTACAGAAAATGAAAAATCTCACGACACATGATTGGCATTCTATCGCTTTAAACGAATGGAGTTTATTTTCTCAGATGTGGTGCATTAATTACCTTCTTCATAAGAGGGCGAAATAGAGAGAGGTTTAGAAAAACCAAGAGAGTTTCAACGCCCCAGGGGTTGCGGAACAATCTTTAAGAAGCCAGTTAGCTGTCATTGATTTTACACTAAAATAAAACAGTCTATTGTAATGAAGACATAAATGCTGGTATGCACTCAGGACCAGGAGGGAAATGATACCCCATTACTGAGCGGCCCCATCCTCCTCAAATGACCGCAGGGCCTTTATTGCTGGAATAGACTGCAGAGTCCCTTGCATCAGGTAATATACCTTTAAATCACATTAATGGGTCTAAGTATACTGTCTGTACAGAAAGAACCAAGTCCTGTAATGTCTCGGAGATAACTGGGATGTTGAACTAACTTGATATGATATCAATTTAAGATATTTGAGACATTCAAACATGTCTTTGATACCTTGAGCAGATCAGATGGAGCACATGATGTGATGAAACTGTCCTAAGAGAGCGATCAATCTCTTCCTTTCATTTGTTAAGCCACTGCCATCCATCTCTGAGAACGTCATGAATGGATACTAATAACAAGCCAAGTCTAAATAATCAAATCTCACATCTGAGAAGATAGACAAAACACATTGAGCTTGAGAGGATGAGATATAAACAACTTTCTTCCATTTATCTTCTATAATAGCAAAGCTTCCCACAGATCTCTAAACAGTCATACAGAGGGGTAGAAAATAAAAATGTTCAATGAGCTTAATTAAAATGATGAAAGGTTTTTATACAAGGAAATTGAGCGTTTTCCAAAAATGTACAGTTTAAATAATAAAATATGACATTATATGAATAATGAAGCGATATTTCTGCTTGTTCTACCATGGTTTAAAAAAAAAAATGTTTTTACTAAAATTTGTCTACTGATAATATTGTGTAGCATACAAGAAATAATATTTAATTTAGTAGAGAATTACAATTAAACAATATGAACAGCTGATAATTATAAGATGATAAAATGTTTGCACACAACTAAATTTGTTGACAAATTAAGTTGACAAAGCTCATTGCATTAGCTTATTATTTTGAGTGTTTGGAAGTGTTTTCCAGATTGTTTTACACACACATGCAGTAGAGCATATAGCAACACCAAGGTCATGTGTTCGATTTCCTGGGAATGCATGAACTAATACCTTCAATTTATTGTCTCTTTAGATAAAAGTGTCTGCCAAATGTATAATCATAAATGTAAATAAAATGTTAAACTATATCTGAATGTGTCAGAATCTGCTATGCTCTAAATTAAGAGTTTTCGAGAAGGTTCCCAGAGGTGAAATTCTCAGGAGGTCAATCAGAACTTGAAACTCTATAAATATAATGGACTGAACAAGCTCGAACCTACAGATAAGAAAGCCAAGACTGATGGCTCCAAATTGCTGCTCTTCAGAGGGTTGCCTGAAGCTTCTTTGGGCAATTATTGGAGAATTAATGAGCACCATAACATCCTGTTGTCTCAGTCATGATGAAAACTGTGACTGTTCTCCGCTTTCCAGCCTAGACAACTTGATCTGCCTCTCTTGGCTCCTTACATGAGTGGTTGTAGTAAACTAATAAAATAAATAAAAACAGCTGTAAACAGTCATGACAAATTCACATTGTCTTTGCTTTCGACTAAACCCCCCGCTGCTTCCACAAAGCAAAGTTTGCCCCCCCCCCCCCCCCCCCCCCACCGTGAAGAAGAGAGTCGGGTATTCCATCACAGTGTCTCAAAGAGAAGCTTGACGGTGAATAATGCAGCGGCACTGTGGGGAAAATAAACCGCTGAAGAGAATCAGTAGTGAGCCTTAAAAGCCAACAGATGTGCTGCAGAAGATTGAACAGGAATACTTACAGTTTAAAGTTTAATACAGGAAGATGACTGAGTCAAAATTACATGTCACAAAGACAGAAAATTGCTGTGTGCCAATTTTGAACAAATTAAAAAACAGTTTGAGTGCTTTTGTCTATGTACTCAATGACATGGATTTGATTTTCACAAACAAACTTGTTTTTTTATGACACAAACAGAATACTTAATGAGAAAGAGTGTAGCGACGCCAGTTTCATTGAAGCAGCAGCTCGGTGCTTTCCACATTTATCTTGAATCTCACATCTTACATTAAATGGGCTCAACGACTAAAAATCAATCAGAACATCCCTGCCAATCAGCAGCCAGCTCTCTCAACTGACACCTGCCATCACAACTCACTTTCTCATAGTGGAGGGTGAGAAGAAAAGGGAATTGGAATTGGAGCAGGAGGGGGGACAACTAGATACCGTTGGCTAATTTGTGTTGCTCTGCTCCACAGATTTGTGGGAGCTCAACAAAATACTTTTGAGGACTACAGGCTCTTTAATTATGTATCGAATTTAGGATCGAGGAGACAAAAGTAGAAGCTGAGCGATGAAGGAAAACATACAGATCCACTAACCGTCAATGGAAGCTCAAAATCATTTTTTTCTGCTATGCACTACCATTCAAAAGTTTGAGCTTAAAGGGTTAGTTCACCCAAAAATGAAAATTAAGTCATTAATTACTCACCCCCATGCTGTACCAACACCGTAAGACCTTCGTTCGTCTTCGGAACACAAATGAAGATATTTTTGATTAAATTTGAGAGCTGTATAACTACCACATTGGCTCCTAAGGGACTGCATCTTGACGGCCCATAAAGTCAATGAAGAAAATGTTTAAATATCCCAAGTGACTACCGAACAATGCTTGAACAAGCGACGCGAATACTTTTTGTGCGAAAAAACAAACAAAAATAACGAGTTTATTCGACTTTTTCTTTTCTTCCTTGTAGGCCAGAACGAGAATTCCTTAGATTTCCACGACGCATGCGCGAGAATTGCGATCTGCTTACACAGCTTACACTACTTCAGATCGCAATTCTCGCGCATGCGTCGTGGAAATCTATAAGGAAGTCTCGTTCTGGCCTGCAAGGAAGAAAAGAAATAGTCGAATAAACTCGTTATTTTTGTTTGTTTTTTCGCACAAAAAGTATTCGCGTCGCTTGATAAACATATAGTTGAGCCACGGTAGTCACTTGGGATATTTAAACATTTTCTTCATTGACTTTTTGGGCCGTCAAGAGGCAGTCCCTTAGGAGCCAATGTGGTAGTTATACAGCTCTCAAATTTAATCAAAAATATCTTCATTTGTGTTCCGAAGACGAACGAAGGTCTTACGGGGTTGGTACAGCATGGGGGTGAGTAATTAATGACTTAATTTTCATTTTTGGGTGAACTAACCCTTTAAATAAATAAATGTATTTCTAAACGGTTATTTCTAGAGACGATTGACTACTGTTCAAAATATGAGGTCAGTACGATTATTTTTGATTTGATCAGTAAGATTATTTAACAACAAAAATGTTTTCAACATTGATACTAATGAGAAATGCACCAAATAAGCATTTGAGAATGATTTCCGAAGGATCATGCGGCATTAAAGACTTCAGAGTCAAAGAGTCATGACAGCTAAAATAAAGCTTTTGCAATCGCAGGATTAAATTATATTTAATAATATATTCGAAAACATACTTTTTTTTTAATCAAATAAATTCAGTCTCGGTAAGCATAAGGTAGTTATTATAAAATCAATAAAAAAAAATCTTACCGACCAAACACTTTAGAACGGTAGTGTGCAATGTGCATCACATGACTATCAAAACAATCCTTCCAGATGTTCCAGCTATAGATAAGATGATTAAAAAAAGAAAGCTTGTGTTTATTTAAAGTAATATACATATAAACACACACACACACACACACACATATATATATATATATATATATATACACACACTCACACACACGGCGCAATAAACAAGGAATACTTTTAATCCCCTCACTGTCTCATAAAAGAAATATTGGCACTGCATGTCTGTATGTGTGCTAAACTTTAAAAAGCTTCGAACACACCATCAAAATATAGAGCCAAAAACCCAACAGTCCAAATGCTGCAAGAGTTATAAAGCTTAGAGTCCCCAAGACAAACAGATGTTGCTGCTCTGGGCAAACAAACAGAAAACATTATCATGTCCGGCCTTGAAAAGGCTGCACTCTCATCACAGGAAGAAACACAGGCCTGGAAAAAAATCAGAGGGGGTGTTCAGTTAGAGCCAGGACGGAAGAGCATCAGATATGGGTGTAAAGAGCCCAGGAACATGAGCAGAACTGGACCCAGAGGACCAACAATGGCAGAGGAGTAACTCTCTAGTACTGCCTGACAAAAGATGCAACAAAATGTAAAACATATTTTTTTATGACTACAAAAATATAAAATATATACTATAAAATAATAAAATATAAACAATATAAAAACCTAAAACCCTCCACTGCATTAGAAATAAAAATGCAACTACATACAAAAGCAATTACACTAGACTATACTACTATTACCAGTTAGTGTTGTTGCCCTGTTGCCTTGGCTTTTGGCTTGCTTAGTTGGGGACAATATTCAACAGTTTTATTGATCTGTGTTGTATTATTTTCATGTTATCACTGTGAAGCTGCTTTGATACAATCTGTATTGTAAAAAGTGCTATATAAATAAATGTGATTTTTTGACTAGTCACAGCTTAAATAAAGTCAAAATAGAAAACCCACATAGAAACTAAACATAATTGCAAAGAAAGGTAAAAATACTGACAGAAACTAAAAAGTAAAACTATAATGAACTATAATGACCATGCTAATTAAAGCAGATGGGAACACATTATCAACTATAAATTGCACTAAAAACTATAACAACATCTGTTCCTCACACAAATTATATGGCTTCAAAACACTAGTATGGTACTTTTTGTCATCTGTGGAGCTCACCGATCCAATGTCCCATGTACGTCTTTGCAAGGAAAAGAGAAGCCAGGACATTCTACAAAACATCTCACTTTGTATTAAACATAATAGTAAATAAGAAGCTGCAAAGTCATACAAGTTCGCACTGAAACTATTGTGAGTAAATGATTTTTTGCAATAAGGACAGTACTACGTTCAAACTTCAACATGGAAAAGTTTTCTTGGATTCTTGCTGTGAGATAATGACTGTGTGTAGCAACAGGTTATTAGTAAAAGTTTCTAGTGAGTTTAGCTGTCGACCATTAGTGCTTAAAGCCACTCCACAACAGTCCAAACTTTCATAAAATCAATCTTTCACTGTGAACAGAAATTCTAAACTTTATATAAATAAAGGGTTTTATCATGGCAGATGCTCTTGTGTTTGAAGAACAGCTCTTGTTATTGGAAATCTTCCCTTATTCAACACAATGTGCATATCTATTTTCTAATCTGAGACCTGCTTCCAACCTCACTCTCAAGAACGATGTGTTATCTAGCTGTCTGCAGCCGTGGACCTAACTGAACCGAGCTTCACGAAAACTTAAAAAGTGGGATGGGATTTGGAGGAGCCAGGATGTCAATTCATATTTTGTATTCTTTTTCACAGACTCGTCTGACTGACATAGTCATGAGCAGGAAAACAGTCAGCTTATTCACAATGATTCATTTGAAGGACGCAGAGCTCTCACCGGTGAAATCCTCCCACAGGTGCCAACAACAACCATTTTTGGTTCCAAAGTTCATTTCTAATTCGAAAACACTGTTTGAACCACCAGGTCACATAGAAAATAAAATGTTATTGGAAAAAAAGTCAACTCACTGAAGCAGAGTGGCACCTGTCAAGTCCATCTGAAGGCAAAGTGGGGATGAAATTTAATCAGAGCTTGGTAGAGAGGTGCGCTGGACTCGCTCACCTTGGCTTTACGAAGCGGAGGTGATGAAGTATTCAACGCACGTATTCATTTGAAGTCTTTCAATTTCCAACCCAAAATTCCATCTTGACACACATCTCGAGAGAACTCTACGCTCATGCAACTCGAGTTTTAAAATTCAAACATACTTGAGGCCTAAGTGAGTGAAATTCAATTACTGCTACAATAGGAATTATATTAATCCTATCAGCAGTACTATGCAGGATTTCTGCGAATCATTCAAAGCTGTGATGGATGTTCTTTGTATATCTTGCATGCTCTACATGCATGTCAACAGGATGTAAATATATTTATGGGCTTTTACCATGCAACACAAATAGCCCCTGCAGCAACAAGAAAACCACAGCATTGCACATCATACCATTACACAGCCCCGCAGGACCGGAGCTGCTAAATATTCACATTCGCTTAAGTGCTAAATGATGATCTCTCTTTCCCTGGAATGAGAGGAAATCCGCTATCAAAGACATGTAGCATAATCAATAGTCACTCTCCATTCTTGAAAGACTTGGACTCTGAGCGAGGAAGTCTGTAAATCGAGAACGCATCCACCTTCGCTAGTTACAGTATAACATTACAGAGATTATTCTCTAAAAATGAGCGACATATGAACTTGTTCAGACCAAGCTTGCCGCACAAGCCCTAAAAAATGAAGCCAAAACTCCTCGATTGCCCCCAGTGACCGGTCCTAGTATAGGTCATAGACCCCGCCTCCCCATGTTATTCAACGGGACGGGAGACTAAACAACTAACAATTAAATTACACTTTACATATCCTTTTTCCAAAGATAGTTTCTGGTATTTACTGTAGTTTCTATCACGTTGATGTAATTTCAAGTATTTGCTTTTAAAATAGGTTTGTTTTTAGTTAGTTATTTGATGCTATACAGAGCCCTAGTCCCTCCCCTTCCGGTCGACCACCATGGGACCTTATTTCAGAAAAAATATTGTATGGTAGTCAATTAGCGAGAGACAACAAATATTTTGATCTTATTGAATTGTGTCCTGAACTACACATATGATGTTTGTCAATTTAAAAGATACATTTTAAAGTAAAGAAAGTCGCAGTTTGATGTAAAACCGTTGAGGTATAAGACTGTGAAAATATGTAATTACAAAGACTACAAACCCCAAAGGCGCACATTTTCTCGCAATGAATTAAGCTAACTTTACTGAGGCTAACATCTGTCATTGTTTCTATAGTCTTACGTTATAATCGTAACGTTACGCCGTGATGCCTGAGTGTTTTGTACCAGATTGCACACACACAAGTAGCGTGTCTTGCTCGTTGTTTCGCTTCCTGGGAAATGTAGTTCATTGAGCGATTTTCACATAAAACTAAATGTTACTCTTCTGTTTTATGATAAACTGCGACGTTTTTGACTTTCAGAATTATCTTTTAAATTGACAAACAATTAACAAACGACAAACATGTAATTCAGGGCACAGTTCAGACGGAATAAAAAGATAAGTTGTCTCTCGCCATTGACTACCACACATATTTTTTTTCCGAAATAAGGTCCCATGAGCCGTAAGCGGAGGGGCGGGACTTAGGCTTTCTATAAAAACGGTGCTGTGACATCATGATTGACTGGTCCTCTGTGCGAAGTAGTCACTGAAGCACCAACAGACGTTTTTTTTTTTTGTTTGTTTTTTTTCATAATGTTGACTGAGGTTAGTAATTGTATTTACCTTATTCTAGCGAGGTACTGCAATCAGCAGACAGCAGATTACGATTGATTCAGCGAGATTGAGGGCGGGGCCATGATTTCGCGGCTTTACTTCCTGCTCACGACTGCGCATGTCTGGTCCCCAGAAGTGCTCAGACTCAAGTCCCAAAGATGTCAGCGCCATATTGGGACACTGGCGGCTTCAGTTCTCGCCAATGGAAAGCGAAGGGGTGTCATCTTTTTTTCACAGTCTATGGTTCAGATGCACACTGACAATGAATTCGTGCCAGCATCAATGTGACAAGCCTCAGCTTCACTGTTGACTGCTCTTCAGCATGTTTTCAACATTACACAGCATGTTTTTCAGACTAATTGTCTCTCCTGCATCGTTCACGCCACCAAGCGCCCCACTGTCCTGGAAGACACTATTTGACATGCATGCTGCATACAGTATACCAAACCTCATACTCTCACTCCCTGCCCGTCTCTTTTTTGTATACATTTTTTCAGTCGTGTTAAGCAGGAAACAGACTTCAGTCAGTCAGTCAGTCGAATCAACCTGAACACTAGGTTGTAGCTACTTGTTTTTTTTTCAGTGCTGGATGGTAAAAGTATTTTTACTTAGATACTGTACTTAAGTACATTTTTCAAGTATCTGTACTTTACTGGTGTATTTTTTTTTATTTTGAGAAACTTTTACCTCACTACATTTTAAAGCATAATATCGTACTTTTTACTCTAATATATTTACTAAAACATGTTGTTCCTCCTCACCTGCTCCGAGAGGTGATTCTGTAAATGAGCAGATTCTTTTCAATTAAGTTAAATCGGTTTGCAAATTGCACCGAACAATTCATTCGTGAATTGGACTGATGCGATTGCAGCTGTTGTCGAGTCAACAATGTCAACTGTCAAATGATCTGGTCAGAGCAAGTCTCCAGTAAATGATTCACTGAATTCAAAAGTCTGAATCAAAATGAGCCAATAACGGGAGATCCTTGGAGCTTGAGTGTGCACATGAATAAAAACTAGATGCCAAATTTTAGGATTGATTATTGTAAATGAAAATCATATTTTGGTCATGACTGTCGTTTGTTTGTGAACTAAATCTGCTGTAAAAGGGTGAGATGTTTAAGCCCACTGTAATGCTTGAATGTGGATGTATACACATGTATTACTGTGTATATTATTGTGTATTACTGTCTGCGTGTATTACTAACTGTGTATTATTGTGTATTACTGTCTCAACGGTAGATTTTAGGTAAAGAAAATTCAACAAAACTATAAAATGACACAAATAAATCCCCATGCATCTTCACCGCTGCCATAGCAGTTCCAAATGATATAAAACTTAATGAATGATATAAAAATGTTTATTTTTATTGACACCATATGTTGATTTTCCTCATTTTATTATGTTAGATTTTTTTTTCATGCTTCTTTGCACATATGATGTATCAGTAACCTACATTTAAATGTAATAGCCTATATTGAATGTTTTGTGAATAAGTCTTGGTAAAACATTTTGTATATGAAAAGTTTTGGTAGTGAATGACAAGTTTTGGTAAAAACATAAAAGTTTTTTGTACAGATTTATACATGTATTTGGCTCCACTAACATTCATAACTAACTAGTGCAGGCTACTTGACAATTTATAATAACTCATAATGAAGTCATTTTCAGCAACCCCACCACCCTGGTATAATTATTAAATAGTATTAAACATTAGGTAATTTACTTGAGTAAAATAAGTAGTACTTATTTCTATAATAATATTTAACTAGGGTATCTGTACTTTTACTCAAGAACTAAATTTGTGTAATTCATCCACCACAGTTTTTGAATGCATGTTTCTAATTTCCAGAGATGAACACTACACTAAAGGAAATCATTTCAGTAAAAGTCTGTAATTATTAGATTTTTTTTACATAACATTTTTATTCTGCACTGCAAATAATTATTTAAAAGTGACTTTGAATGCATTATAATGTTATGAAAAATCAAATAAATGCTTGACTCTGAACTTTCTTTTCACTTAAGAATTCTGAAAAAAATATTTTATGGTTTCGATGAAAACAACTGATTCAATTAATGTCAATGTGATTGACATTGATTGTCAATTACAATACATTTCAATTGCAATAAATGCTTTCAGCTCTCAGATTTATTCAAAAATATATTAATTTGTGTTCCAAAGATGAACGAAAGTCTTACAGGGTTGGAACATCATTACATGAGGGTGACAGAATTTTCGTTTTTGGGTGAACTAACCGTTTAACCAACTTTAGACCCCATTGACATTTATTGCGAACACCAAAACACACTGACTGAAATGTTTTTCTTTTTCTTTTTTTTTTTTCTTTCACTGTAGAAATAAATGTCAAACAAGTTTGGAAAAAAACATTACAGTGAGTAAATGGTAACAGAATTTCTGCTAATCAAGTACTTTCCACATGACGTTTTCCACTAGATGATTTTAGTTTTCCACTAAAAATTTGCATTAGCAGAAGACGAAACGAGAATTACCCATGGCAATGAAACAAAATGGTGTATGCAAACATAAAACTCAACGGTCATAACTTACCTTATGTGAACACAAAACTAGCTTTAGTTTACAGGTAATCAGTAGTGAGAGTAAACAGACCAAGCGAAAGCGGCTCCATCTGTATGCATGAGGCACTAATGCTAATGCTGCCGCGGGTGCTAAGGGAATGCTTAGCATGCTGAGACAGCAACAATACCAACTCAATACGACTTTTCCATGAAAACCAGCCTCAAGGTCCTATGAACACACCTCAGAAATAACACTTTCATCCATTGAGTACAAACAAGCTTTAGCAAAAAACATCTTTAGGAAAATAACTATGCTGCGGTGTACGAAGATAAAGTTTCAATGTTTGGATTTTATCTTAAGAATATCCCCTTACTGTTTATGTGAAGAAACAGGTAGTCCTTGAGCGAGTCTTGCATTCAAATATTTAACCTGAATTTATGCCACTACCCTAGCATCCCACTCTCTCTTTCAGCTGGAACTCTATATTAATTCCCAAACGGCATTGCTTGGATAAGCAAATAGATATATTCTATGTGCATGCATGCACGTGTTTGAAGATATTTGCCTCCACATACAGTTTTCCCATTAGGCCTGGCCTGAGTCACGCACTCTTCTCTCACCACCAGCAGATGCACATTGCTCACCTTTGACCTGAAAAGAAGCTGTGACTAAGGGCAGAAAGTCCCTCTTCTATTTCATGCACCAATTCCCCACATTTTACTAGTAACATGCTAATTACTATGGCACTATGTGAAAATACAAGAAGCTTGGAGCCTGTCTATCTCTGTAAATGCCTGTCAATCAACACTCACGCCTCAGAGACTCCTCCGTATCTGGATGGCTTTCATAAAGCAGAGGTATTGTATGAATCACCGGGCCTATTCATGAAGTATAAATAGGGCCATCACAGAAGAAGAGGAAGGAAAGAGAATGAGCTCATGCGTGTCCACCCCGGTAGTTATGTCCATGCCGAAGCCCATCCAGCAATGTGATATGGAGGGTGACCTCCACCTTGAAGCAGCGCCGAAGCCAAGTCACATAAGGAGACAATGATGAAGCAGTTATCGAACACCCACTCATGGCCCTCCAGGTCATATCTCACAGATACGAATCACTTAGTAGTGTAAGAAATTGGTCATGAAAAGAAAAGCCATGATGTGTGTCTCTCTCAATGTGGTTTTCTGGTCACGGTGATAACGTCAACCTAAGGCGTGCAGCGCTACAGGAGGTTTTGATTGCCTTGTTGTAATAATACATTTTTTTATTGCATGAGGTTAACATAAGGGTCAAGGGCAGGGAGAATTTATGAGCTTCCTGTTCTCCCGTATGACTGATCCAGAATTAATCAATATTCATTATATTCCCATCCACTCTGGCTGGGCAATATAACAGCATTTTAAAATATGCCATATTTTGAGCTTCATTTGATTTATTTATTTTTTTCTCAGTTGATCAGTCAACTCTCGTCTGCTTCTGATCAAGGTCATCTGCCTCTGTTTTATTAACATTTCAGCGGCCAAGCGCATGAATCACAATGGGATGCATCTAGGGTTTCGTAGAAAGAGAGCTCAAATTGGTCAACACTACATAAACAAGCGTTCCGCCAGCTGTAACACCACATGCATTAACAGACTCCACAACCACTTGTGTTCAGGAATACCAAAGAGATATCTAATATATCACTGCAGCAAACCTTTTAGGTAATGTGTCACACACTAATGCACACCAGCATTGCACAGATTTTGGCTCAAAGAGGCGAGATTAATTCAGCATGGCATTGTGGCAGTGCACATGTAAGGACTGACCCTCATACCATACTGTAGCTAATGATGGGTGTATGCCAAGGCTTAGACCACTGGCAAAATATGATATGCTTGTCATGGTCCCTTTTGAACAATAAATTATGCAAATCCCTCAGATGATGGCCTCAGATGAAACAATCTATTTTTAATACACTATTCAAGGATCTTCGATATGGCAGAAATGTTTTAACTTGTACATACAATGATACATGAATATTAGTAGCATATATTGTTTATTTTACAGCAACTTCAAACATAAATCACTGGAGTAGATGTGATTAATGGTGTGATGCTGAGAATTTTGCATCAAAGACATTCATCTGCTATGAATAATCTTTAAGTTGATGCCCATTTATTTCCAAATAGTATATATTTATGTGAGATGTACCTAGTACAAAATTATGTAAATTGTTAAACGTATTATCCAAAGTGGGCAAAAAATACATAGAAATGGTCGCACAATACAATACAATATTATATTTTTGTGCAGGAGTTTTTTGTTATTCTTGTAGTTGTCGACAAGGGACAATCTTTATGATTAAGTAATGTTAATTATTCACTCACAATATTATTTTCAGTGTTTATTCATTCAGAAATGAAAGTGTTACTGTTTAATGAATGAGTAATTGAACCGTTCACTCAAACGACTGATTCATTCAAGTACAAATCATCAAACGTAACAATATTTTATGAATAAAACTGCTACAGTATGCTACTACTCTTGATACAAAAGAGGTTTTACAGTAATTGATTCACAGTTGTACTGTAACCACTGCATTCATTTTTGTCAATAACACACTTTAGAACATTAAAATAAGATTTGAACTGATATTTGCAGACGCATGGAGCCAAACATGGGCATTTTTCACCAAAAGGGGTCATCATCAAATATGTAAGACATTCTGACAGCTTCTAAGACTTAAGTCTCCCTATTTCCAACTAATCAACATCTCTGGGAAGGCAAACATCTACATGAAAGGGCATAACTTCAGCTTTTTCTTTTTTTCTTTTTTTTGGTGTTACAGAAGAGGGTAAACTATACAAATTGGGTGACTTTCAGAGAGAAATGAGTTTATAACTTTGTTTACTGAGACGGTAGCAGATAAGCTGGCATATGAGGATTGGGTAGACGTGAGGCAGAGTACAGATAGACTCATCGGGACAGCAAGATAAGAGAGCAATATATGATGGAAATTAATATTCATTACATACCAACAGGAAAAGGTGTGAGTAGAGTTATAATCAAAGACTTCAGTGCTGCCAATATTGCAATATGCTATGGAAGTTCAAAAATCAAACAGCTCTGTCCTGATTCCTCTAGTATCTCCAGGCCTTTGAACGGGTTTGAAGTTCAGGATGGAAAATACTTCCCCATTCAAACAACCTTGGTGTGACCAGCAGAGGCCCACAGGGAAGTAATTGGCTGTAGGTTGCAGAGAGTCTGGAATGACTGGCCTCTATTCCATATCCGTCTGATACCACTGATCTATTCTGATGCCGTCCACATGTCCAGCATGTCTTTCCATCTCAGCAGCCCACGGTACCGCACAGACTAGAAGTCCCACGTGAAGAGAATCTAATGCACGGACACAAGTTACCCTGACCTGACGAACCTCCGTCGGCACTCTAATCTTCAAAGGTCTCATGAGCTTGTGCGAGCACATGGTCGGCGGCGCCGGACATCCTTCGCTGGGCTTTTCGCACATAGAAACTTTAGAACCTACTTCTTGGCAATGGCAACTTGTGTGACAGGGAGAAGAATCTTCAGGTCACATTGATGACACAGAGCCCCACTAAAAACACTTGCCAAAATGCAGATTTAGTCCAATAAATGGATGTGACAGGATCAGACTAATCGAAAAATGACTAAAAAGGCAAAAAAACAAAACAAAAACAAATTGTCAATACAGTTGTTGGTTCAGTTCTGTTAAGGTCCCATCTAAAGTGTGGAAGAGGTACATTAGGCACACACACACACACACACACACACACACACATATATATATATATATATATATATATTTCTACAGTATATATATATATATATATATATATATATATATATGAAGAGTTCAGATGCAAAAGCCTCTAAATCCCATTTGAAATTTTCTTCTTTAATGATGATTTTTATCAAACTTGTATATTTAAGTTCAGTAATTTCACTTAAATGGCAATGATAATTACCTATTAATTGTTATTTAAGTGAAATTACTGAACTTAAATATACAAGTTTGATAAAAAATCATCATTAAAGATGAAAATTTCAAATGGCATTTAGAGGCTTTTGCATCTGAACTCTTCATATATATATATATATATATATATATAGACTCTAAAAACAGGGAGTTAAGGCCATTTGCATCTGAAATTTTCGCACCTTAAAAAAAAAAATTCGACCTCACGTTATGTCAATCACGCTTGCACACCGCCTCCAAAACTTTCGTCCGTCATAAAACAATTCGGATTGGGTTCGATTTTCTGCATTTTTCGCATCCACACCCAGCATTTTGAGAGGTTTTTTGACAATTCAGGGCCATCATGGCACATGCACAGTCCTTTCAGTTTCGTTTTCAATTCGATCAAGTGTTTATATATTCTCCCGATTGGATTATGAAAGTAATAAACCTCCCCTTTCAATCAGATTGATTTCGGATCGATTAAGTGTGATCGAGCAGCCAATTCAACCAACCAAAAAGGTTTAATGAATACGCATCGGACTCAGTGTGCAAGGTTTCTGTGCGGGACGAATTTTTAGGCTGACGAACAAGAAAAAACGCATACGAAAATTCCGCACTCGGTATGCAATGGCCTTTAGAGTACAAACTGAAAACTTTAAGAAAAAGTGATTTGCACAAACATCAGTTAGAATGACTTGAATATTATATCAGTATCAGTTGCCAAGGTCATCAAAAATTAAGCTACACAGACAATGCAGCTTATGTGCTCTGATGAGCTCCATAAGCGCGTTACATTTGGCACTTGTCAGACACATTGGCGAAGTCAACATATCAGCATTTCAACCACGAGCAGTATAAACAACAAAAGCTTCCTCCCTTTGGACCGAAACTGATTGGTGCTAAGGTGACGTGAGCCACGTTTGGCATGCTCTGCATGAAAAGTAAGGGGGTCAAATTGATGACAGGTTCATGTGTCAGAGGTTAGGGGCCAGTCACCTGTGCTTCCTCTTACTGGGCCTCCAGGGAAAAAATCCTGGATGTGTACAGTTGGCCGACCCTGCCATTTATGGCCTTGCAGCTGGGTAAATCACCATTTGAGAGCAGCAGAAATCATTTATCTCTAGAGGACAGTGCCCGAGTTCTTAAGCTTGTTGTCCTGTAAAAACGGAATGAATGAACAGCCGTTTCAGCAGATTCAGAAGCCACAGCTATTTGACAGGAAAGGTCTTGGTGACGGTATCTTTGACCGTAAAGCCATGAGGCCTCTCTAACCCAAATCACTCTGTTAGGTCATCTGAAGTCCAGCCAGCCTCTCAGCTGAGTTAAATTTAGAACCTAGCTCTGACAGGGGGTGGAAAAGTGCTAACTTTATATTTTAAATATGAAATATAACAATTTTAATTTTAATAATAGCCAATGTTAATTTACCAATATCTGATTGCGTGAGAAACTAAACTAATGCTAAAGCGCATTAAGAAAAATGGCCTGGAAACAGTATGTACGAGTAATAGACTTTTTTTGGTGCATCAAATTAAAATCAATTCCTTATATACACTGATCTGACAAGAAGATAAGTCCTGGGGATTGGGATTTTGATAAATATTGTTAGTGCTCAGAATTTTGACCATGCAATTTTCAGGCTCCAAGTGATTTTCATGTGGGAAGTTATTACTATAACCAAATGCTTTGAAAGAAGAAAAGCTATACGTTTGAAAAAGCCTGCATTCGATTGCAGTTGCTCTCTTCATTTTCTTCATGAGAGCATTCAAAGATCGATAGGGTTCCAGTTAAATGAATCTGATGAACATTTTCATCAACTTGTGTCTAATGCAGCCTCAATTTTGGACTAGAAATAACAAAAATGTGCTGTAAGTTGCCGAAAATTAGAGCTCACCCACAAAAAGTAAAGTTTAAGCAAAAATCGAAAGCCCTTACGGAAGCAGTTGACAGCAGATGGGCTTTTGTTCTCTCTATGTTTTTCAGTCTGGATTAACAGTGTCTATCTGTGTAGAAAAAAAGCAATTTATCTTCATTTTCAGCTTTTTCTGACCTATCCGTCAATGTGTGTGAGTTAGAGACAGAGATATGGTCTCCATTAATGCTTCACAAAATCTACTGTCAGGCAGACGTGTTCATGTGGGATGAGTTTTAATCTGGCTGCAGCTTCTTCAGGAGGATTTCCAACACTTGTGTTTGAAGCAGCTGGTGAGGCGATTAGGCCGGTCAGTAGAGTTTACCTTGTACGTACATTCCCGCAGGGCTATGAAACATATGTGCTTACATCACGTAAACGTCCAAAAAGTGGTTTTATGCGATTACAACAGCACCCTGAGTCGAGTTTTTTTTTTTAGAGTTTTTTTTCCACCAGTTACCAAATCGCCACCCTCTTCAACAAAAACACATCTGAAGTTGTGACACATTCATTAGAGAGGCATATGAGTGCAAATGCAAGGCTCGTTGAGTGTTTTCACATGTTCAAAAGGCATCTCTAATTGTGCAACATGAATAAATTATGTTTACAGAACACATCTCAACCAGTCTTCACCTCGCTCATGCAATGCATAATGCGTGCACCACTATAAACAAATACCTGAAATGCTAAGCCAAGCAAAAGCTTGATTCACTGTCATAAACACTGTTACAAATAAATGGAATACATCAGCGGCACAGCAAACCACCATTTTTAAAAGCATCTTAATGTGCAAAGCACGCATTTGGAGAGAATCAACTAATAATAATTAAATTGTGATTAAGTGACGAGTAGAGAAAGATTCAAATTATTTAATAAAAAAAAAACTCCCCAGCGGACCCTGTCAGATGATCTCAACCCCATTCCTCTGAGCATTCCCTTTATCTTCTTTCAAAGGTTAAGCACCAGTCCACTGGGCCAACAAGATGCTGTTGCTTACAGAGCAGCTTGGCAGTAAATTCAAGGCCTTGACCAGACAGACTGCATGGCACGCATAATCCGGAAAAGGCGATGTTTGCTAATCATTGGCAATTACATAAAGTGTGATGTGGTGCCCACTGCCTAGAGAGAGGATCAGTGTGCCCACATGTCCACCAGTGCCTGCCTTGACCATGCCAGGGGTGCGTTTCCCGAAAGTATTGTTAACCAACTATGGTCACAAGTTCCGTCGTTATCAGCATAGTTCAACGAGTCGGTGTTTCCCGAAACAATCGTTCCAATGTTCCTCTCGACCTGTGGTTAGATGCATAGTTCCTATAGTGCATCACACTTGGACGTAAAACAAACTAGACTCCCCATAGACTTCAATACAAAATAACAGCAAAAAACAACGTCCGTACACAGCCGACAGGCGTAAATAACTTAAGAAATCACTTATACAAAACTTGTCAAGTAATTATACGTCCACCATGCCAGCCATAGAGTGTGAAAGATACAAACACAAACTTAATTTGGCAATTTAAGAACACGTCCCTTTATAATTCTCCCAGCGTCAAATTGGTGTAACAACCCCACCCAGTGGCCAGAGGTGTCTTACGGTACCCGGACATTTATTTGTACCTCATCGAGTCACCAGGTAAGCCCCTGAATTGATTTTATTTTATTTGAATTTATGATGATGATGGCAGGCAGCCTGGGCTAGCTGATTACGGGCATAAAAAAATGTATCTTTCATGCTCTATGGCAGGCAGGGTGGACATATAATTACTTGACATGTTTTATATAAGTGATTTCTTAAGTTATTTACGCCTGTCGGCTGTGTACGGACGTTGGTTTTTGCCGTTATTTGGTATTGAAGTCTATGGGGAGTCTAAGTTTGTTTCCCCCAAAAGGGGGCGGGGACAAAATTGACAGTTAAGTTCCCGGTTGTGCGTATGTGCGAACGTGCTCTACTATGTAAGAACGATCCAAATATTGAGTCTGGTAATAAAGCAAAATAACTGAGAACAGTTAGAAATAGTCCTCAGATGACATGTCTGTAATGTATATATAAACAATCTAGCGTTAATTGGATCTCAAACAGTTTCATTAAAAGTAGTTATTACTCCACCACGTGCGAAACCAACGTGGTTGAACGATACTTTGCGACGATGGGTTTTGGGAAACAGTCGTGACTAGCTAGTTGGTTTCTCCAACAATGCATCGTACTATGGTTGTTAAACGGCGAAGTACATAGTTGTACGGGAAACGCACCCCTGGACGGTCACTTTAAAAAGTAACAGCAGCAGCAATCCAGCCCCATCCCTCAGAGTTTATAAAAATAGTCAAGTTTAAAGTAAAGTTTACTAGTTTATGAAAAATAGTAAAGTTTTTTTTTGCTAAAAATTTGAAAATTATATAAAATTACAGCCCATTCTCATCCCAAGGCGTTTTGACGCTTTAGCGTCAATATGAGACGCAGATATATATGGGCCAGAAAGCGCCTCCTAGTGGTCTAACCCTAACCTTACCCCAGAATTAAACCTACCCATAACCGAAGCGTGGCGCTAAATGGTGCCATGTGTGTTGGATGTATACATATTGTCAAAAGCATCGCTATATGACGCCCTAGGATGAGAATGCAATGGAAATTATCATGAGAATAAATTGCTAAGGATTACACCAGAAACAGGCTTATGTATAGTAAACAATACATTATTCTAAATCCAGTTTTTATAAATATCATTCACTTGATTAATCAACAAAATATTTAATAAACTGGACATTACAAACAGTTTATTGCATTGTTGCATCTACAAAATCAGGTAAAAGTCGGACCAAATGAATTTAAACCATGAAGTAGGAAAGGAAAAATAACACAATACTATAATCACATTTCTCTAGGTACAACAAGACATAAAAACCACAAGGGTTCACTTAAATTGACAGTTCTCTATGGCTAGCACTTTCCACAATGCCCCAAAATCCAATCACTGTATGATTATTGTAGAAAGCAATTTCGGTACAGCCTAAATTCTGGACAGTCACCTTGCGCCCTGTCTCCTGATAGAGATCTTTGAAGAAGACAATCGTACTCAAAGGCCTAATGTAGAAAAAAAGAAAGAAAGAAAGAAAGAAAGAAAGGAAAGAAGGAAAGAAAGAAAGAAAGAAAGAAAGAAAGAAAGAAAGAAAGAAAGAAAGAAAGAAAGAAAGAAAGAAAGAAAGAAAGAAAGAAAGAAAGAAAGAAAGAAAGAAAGAAAGAAAGAAAGAAAGAAAGAAAGAAAGAAGGTTAGGCTTTGGTTAGGCTTCCCTTCACAAGTGAATTAGTATTTGAGAGTAACTAATGGTGAACATGGAGAGGCACTTTTCTTAATTTAGCTCAAGATGAGGAGAGAGCGCCTCGATGGCCTTCTCCTGACATGCATATTAGAATCAGTGCTGTGAAGCTCTTCAACCAACACACTTTCCAATTACTACTCAAAGCACACTTTAGCTAAGTACTTGTCAATGGGGTAATACCACAGCGTGAACAAAGTGAACTGTCAGTAAAAAAAAAAAAAAAAAAATAAGAACATAATTACAACCATAGATACATAATATAACAAAGTTCAAAATAAGGTAAAAATAAGGAACAGGAACAGAAATGTAATCAGGAAATGTAAAATAACACTATGTTCACTGTAAATTAAATGCAGATTGACATTTGTTAAAGCTGTGTTTTGTTGTTTGATTAACATTAAAGGCAGATAGCAGCAGGTATGGTTCAGACATAACCGACTGTATGGATTCAAGATGAGTGGCGTGCTCAATTCCTTTTAAAAAAGTTTAACCTGGGTGCTCTTCAGTCCAAGGATATCAAGGAAACAGTAGAGAAAGAAATCTCTGATGACTGAGGCACTCCTTAATTAAAATGACTTTATTAAACACATGACATGTCCTAAACGGACAAATTTAAAAAGCCCACACGTAGTGGCATGGAGCCTTCTTCAGGGCATGGTGTTAATCAGGCATAACCGACTGTGTTTACAAGAATACTTGTAGACGGGTATTTAACATAATTTTATGTGCGTGTCCGTTCAAGTGCAAGAAGCCATGAAAGAGGTATCAATTTGGTGTAGCTATTCTTAGCTCAAATAAAGGGAATATAATTTTAATAACTGATCATGAATATGACCAGTAATCGCATATATAGATTAAAATTAGTAAAAAGAATAAGTTGCCCATGGTCGATATTATGAAATACAACAAATTATAGTCAGTCCTCCATAAAGGTAGGCAAAATTAGATCAATTGTGTATATCAATAATGCATCACAATGAATCATAATTAAACATTAATATGTCAATTGTCTAAAATAAATCGATTGTCAGGATAACCTTTCATGGAGTCAATTTATTATTGAATAATCTGCTTTGTCCAGCAAAACTGATTATCTCTGGTCATGAGGATTAACTTTCCTGTTCTATTATTCGCCAAATTTGTAAAGTTCGTAGCTTGATCGAACATTTGGGGACTTCGTAATATGATGTGCAACAGACAGAGTCAATCAAATGAATATAATATGAATATAATGTATTTAATAAAGGAAAACTATATACAGGTGAACTAAAGTTACACGGAATAAATGTATATACAACAGATAAAAGCAACAAAACAATGAAAGAAAATGAGAGATAAAAGAGGTAGAAAGTGGTCAACAGTATGGCAAAATCTTGTGTTGCTGAGTAAGAAAGTCGCGCGTGGTCGTTCCTTCTGAGCTGCCGTAACCGAACGTGACGCGCTGTTAAATGCTGAATGGAGAATGACTGACAGCCGCAGCGGAGGGAAAAGTTTACGTGATCTTGATTTTAATGGCTTAAATATTCATTTCGATCTCACATTTTACTATATAATGGCTTCAGAACAGTTACAGTATAATAGAGTGCCTTTTGTGGGGCTTAACAATAACACAGAATAGTATATATACGCACAATATCGGATTTGGATCGGCCTCGTATGATTGATACACGATCCGGTAAAAATGGCTGTATCGGAGCCGATACAGATGCTGAGTATCGGAACGGTGCATCCCTAGTTAAAGCATTTTTGCATGTAGAATTGAATGAGTCATCCTGACACAGTCCAGATACGCTTCGACTGTGTGAAGAGATAACAGTGCGCAAGTACAGAGTTCTCTTTCACCTCTTCTTGCGAGAAAAACTGGCAAGACAAAACACATGCAAATGAAACATTTACACTCCATGGTGGTTTAATATGCAATTAATCTGTGAATCATACGCATGCCAAATCGTAGGGCCTGGTCCATACGGATCACAGATCAACTAGTTAATACTGTGTATAAGCCAAAAGAGCATATGTTTTGAGTTTGAATAAATGAGCAGATTGGTACTAAACGTGAACAAACTGAACGAATGAGACATCAGAGGCAAATAGGGATGTGTTGATCAATGTCATGTTGTTCAGTCAGTTAGGAAAAATAAAGAGGGCACAATGTGGTCACGGCCTATACCAGTAAGTTTGATGTGAACTGAATCAAAACATTGAATGGGTTGAATCAAAATCACTACTACTACTACAGTAGGGATTGAGATTCATCACAGAGACTAAAATACTTTGCCTCAGTTCATTCCAAACACAGAAACTGAATCAAAAGATACAAGTCACCGGGCTGAATCAAAATCCAGTAGGATTCTACAGTAGGGATTTTGATTCATCCTAGAGTAACATTCAAAAAACATGAACCAAATCAGAACTAACACAAAATATTCAAAATCCCTACTTACTGTTCTCGGATGTTTTGATATAGTTCACTCCCAAAATTGGTAAATCATTTTCCATGATTAGAAACCAGAAGCAATCCCCCAGAAGGGTTTGTCAGCTTTTGAACTACTGCGATTGCAAAATAATTCCTTCTTATCTTTAAAATGATTCGTTTGTATTTGATTCAGTTAGAGTTCAACTTCTCTACACCTTAGAGGCTTAACCTTCACTAGCCTTTTATCTTCAAGTTTTAAAGGATTTGGAAGACTGACGTTCAGCAGAAAAACTACCCTTCATGTATCAGCCTCTGAGGCTTGATTTCTGAACTTATGGGCCGCTCCAAGAGACGCCCACTGTACCCAGGCCTCTCGGGCTGAACTATGATCTATTATGGGAAACGGGAGCTCTTGTGATTAACAAGGCCGACCGGCTCATCCATCAGACCCAATACATTTACTCTGACATGGCTGTATCACTTCAAGGCGGCCAGGCAGATTTCAAGGCTATATTTGCAATTTGACATAATACATGTCATCATCCCCAGTCCTCTTGTCTGTATGCTTCCATGAATTAACTAGTACAACTCTTTCTTTCTCTGGAGAGGCTGCTAACTGCTGAGTCTGCACCAGGCAGGAGCTCCTCCGAAACATGTAAAGAACTCGATTCAGTCCTGACTGAAGACTATAAGGTTTTAACACTCCAGTAATCTGGGATTGTGACGCATTAGGTATGCCCTAATTTGCGCACTTGTGGACTATTCGATGGCATTTTTAAGTATAAATAATGCAAGTAGTGTGTTCACACTGAAAATGTAAACAAATAAAAAAATATAAAAAAATCCAGAAATACTGATACTGAAATATTGGAAACAGTTCCAATACTCATTTTCTGCAGTATCGAAACACAAATACACTTGCTCTCTTCTTTTACTTGGTGGATTTACAGACGCCCACCTCATTAACTGGTTGAATAGTGCTTGTATCTTGCATAATTTTAGTCATTCCCACAGGTTTCGCGCTCACACCAAAGGCACCACTGAATAAGTGGCACGGTCATAAAGTCAACTGTTAAGCAGCTCCTGAGTACCAAATTGACTTCTGGTGTGAATGTGGGAAAAACTTAGCAGCAATTGCAAACCAAAACCATCCAACCAATTCCCGAAAGACAAAATCAACTCCTGTTTTACATGTTTATCATGGTCGAGAACATGACTTGGATATACTTCACATAGGGAAGAAGACTGTTGCATCTTCTGTTTCATGCTGACTTTGATCTTGGCAGGTAATAAAGCATTTCAAAGCTCTCAAAATTCACAGGGGTGCTCAAATAGAGTATGTAACTTTTGGGAGTTGAGCTCAGAACGGTAATCAGATGTTAAGAAGCTAAAGATCTCCCGAAATAAACCCAAATATTCATGGAAACGTGAATACTGATCAGCGGAACCATGCTGAGTTTAAGCCCAGTTAACAACTGCACTCTCCACAGAGGGTAGACTAATGTTTATAACATTGATTTTTATGGGTCTCTGACCAAATATCACAGATTACACGGGCTGATCGTCTTTCACTCATACACACTCATGTGTGTATGAGGGAAATACAAGATGGGTTTTGTCATGTGACCACAAGACCACAAGAGCAATCTGCTACTAAACTAAACATTTTTTACGTCTGAGAAAAATTAATTTACTCACAAATATGGTATATATTATAATATGTCAAAGTATTAACAAGATTATGTTTGATGACAAGATATAAGCTCTGGCCTTGCATAAAATAAATTAATATATAAACTGTGGTTTAAAAATTTTTGGTCAGTAAGATTTTTTTTTTTTTTTAAAGAAATTGATACATACAGTAAGAATACATTAAATACATTTACATTATTACACAAAAACAAACAAACAAATAAACAGTTATTTTGAACTTCATACATTTCCTGAACTTTTAAATAATCCTGATTTCTATCTAATCTATTATTGTTTCCCCCTTTTTTTTGTTTAAATATAATAGTAAGCAAGTTTAATAATAATAAAGTGCAACAATCGGGTTCTGAAAGTAAAATCTCCAGGGAAATTGACTTTCTACCATAACTTATAAACCTTTTAAGACAGCCGTACCGAGCTACAAGGTTGATCCATGGAATTCGCTTAGTTAAGCCATCAGCCCGCATTATTTTTTAGGTCAGACAATAAACAAAACAATAATATTTTATTGAAATAATACTGTAATCATATTTTACAAGACTATCCAAATAAATGCAGCCTTGGTAGAGACTTCTTTCAGAAACTTAAATCTTAAATCAAAAACATTAAATCTTACCGGAAAAATAGAACATTGCAACTGAAACTGTTTTATGAAAGGCATAGCTAATGGATCTAAGAAGAAATCACTAAGCCAACCTGTACATAAAACATCATTAGAATCTCCACTGTATCAAAAACACAAGTGCCCATGTGTATAACTTCAGACTGAATCACGAATCCATGTTTACTGTGCTTTCAAAAGGATGGCGACTTGACATTATGAATTCCTGGATTTGAGCCTCCACAAAGGAGTCATCTGTGTGCAGATCGTTGACTCCTGGTGTCATAGTCAGTGTTCAAAGAGGCAAAAAATCCCTCTAGATCCGATCATGGGTTTACATTCTCACTCCGCTATCTTTTTCATTAGCATATGCCTTCTGATCCGTGATGCAATTTTAATTAAAAATCAAAAAAGAGAAAGGGAGAGAATTAAAAAAGGTAAATAGGAAAGAGTTGGGTGAATTTTTTTTTTCAGATTCCCATATGACTAATTTCCAAAAAGCAATAAAGAGTCAAATCAACAGTCTAATATGCATTCAGGTGAACTAAAAAGCAGGGGAATTGCTAGTTCATTTCGATATTTCTACAACTCATTATGTAACATAATTAGAACATATGTGACTTGTGTTTATCCACATGCTGATTGCTTTCTCATTACAATGAACTTAATTACAATGCCCATTTTCTAAACCCTCCTCCTACACCTGTTAGCCTTCTCATTTGAATGCCATTGTCAGCTATGTAACATAACCACATTTTCTTGGCATTTACTTTTTTTTGTACAGAATTGATTTATCACCCAATAGCTGTTATTATTTACTCCCCGTCACACACTTCAAATCTGCTCTTCTGTAGAACACAAAAGGAGATATTTTGAAAAATGTTTCAAATGCCACTACATTTTGCCAATGTGCTTTCAACATATTGATTTTAAAAAAAGTATATATATATATATATATATACATACATATATGAAGAGTTCAGATGCAAAAGCCTCTAAGTGCCATTTGAAATTTTCTTCTAGAATGATCATTTTTATCAAGCTTGTATATTTAAGTTCAGTGATTTCACTTAAATGGCAATGATGATTACCTATTAATTGTTATTTAAGTGAAATTAATGAACTTAAATATACAAGTTTGATAAAAATCATCATTAAAGAAGAAAATTTCAAATGGCATTTAGAGGCTTTTGCATCTGAACTCTTCATATATATATATATATATATATATATATATATATATATATATATTAGGGTGAGTAAAATGACCAAATTTTCACCCAAATTTTGGGTGAACTATGCCTTTAATTATTTATGATAATATAATTCATATTTCAATAGCAATCAAACAACTAAAAAGTGGTTTTGGTCTACCATGATGAGATATGACATTACAAGATGAAGATGAATAGTTGATGATCTGCACGCAGACGTAAATTCCCTCCACCCCTTTGGTGAAAGAGACATCTAAGTCCCCATTTCTGCAGGAGGAATTCAGTTTTATGCCCTCCCGGGTTATTAAGAACCAAGACAATGCTAAATCCCAGCTCACGTCTATCCATCCAGTCTACATTTGATGTGATCACCTGCCACATTGGGATCTCTGGATGGCAACTAGAAACCACAAAAAAAAAAAAAAAAAAAAAAAAAAACACTAATGGACCTCACGCTCCAGTGGAAATAAATTAACTATATTCATCCTCATAAAGTGACCTTGGCTCCCTATAGGCGAATCAACCTCAAGATTTGTCTCAACCTCTTTATTATAGTAAATTATTTGGTAGTTCACACCTGGAGCATGTACCCTCCCCTAAAGCCTGCAGATAATCCTCCTCTGCTGTTCTGGAGGAGATAAACAATTGATTCTCCCTGGATTTAGCCAAATCCAATTTAGAACACAATGCAGGCTACCGGTCTCTCCTATTAGTCACAACACTTCTCTGCCCTCTCAGCAGCGGTCAGCGATTAATACTCTTTAATGGAAGACGAATTACAGGGAGAGCCATTTTTCTGTATGTGACACTGCTCAAATGAGAGCAGCTTGGGCCTTTTAATAATTTTCTTGTAAGCACCATGTGACAGTTTAGAGATTCTACAGGACTGACCGAAAACTAATTTTGCAAGGATCCAAGCCACTAGAGGTGAAATATTCAGAACAGCATGAACAAAATTATTTACATTAAAGCAATATAAAAGGAAAACGGCTTTTAAATGATACAATTATAAAAAAAAAAACAGTATCTTAAACAAAAGCAATACAATTATAAATTAGGGTGACACTAAAGCACATACATGTATATAAACATAACTAATAATTAAACAAAAAAAAAAACAAAAAAAAAACAGATAACATAAATATATTATGAATTAATAAAGTAAACATATATCTAAAATTATATTCTAGCAAACTTTTTCCCAAAATCCACATTACCTTTCTAATGAGTTGGAAAAGATGGTGCTCTTACAACTTTAATAGTTTCTAATTGATAATAAAATTTTTGAAGAATTTCAATCTCGGTTTAAGGCACGGCATAGTTTTGAAACTGCCCTATAAAGAGTTTTTAATGCTATTTAATTGTGACAGATTCAGGTTTTTTTAGTCATGTTAGACCTGCCCTCTGCCTTTGACTCAATTGATCACAAGGATTCTAATCTCCAGACTAATATCTTAATGGGTCTTGGGGGGAGAGGTTTTAAAATGGTTTAAGTCTTTTTTTTTTTTTAAACAACAGAAAATTCTAAAATAAAGTCACCATTTCTACTGAAAACCTGGACTGTGGAGTGCCACAGGGTTCTGTCTTATCACCATCTCTTTTCTCACTTTATATTTTCTCTGGGAAGTAACAAGATCGATTTTGGATATCTAAAACCTTTTTTTTTTTTTTTGTGAGGAATTTGGGTGTGGAGTTTGACAATTCTCGTAAATTTAATAAACATATTAGCTCTGTGATTGGTTCTAGTTTCTTTCATCTACGCTTGCTTGCTAAAAAATAAGCTGTTTCTATCCGAGAAGTCTCCGTAAATTGCAGTTCAAACAGTTGGCTCACTAAAATGAATTATACTTCTGAACAATACTAGAAAATTAACATTAGTAGAGTATAGACTAATATTGCTCATTTAAATGTAAGGCAGCACAGTTAAATCACAATATGTCGGGGGGGAGTAAAACAGCTAAACTAAGTTTCATAAAAGATAGTTGTCCTTTAAAAATGAATGAGACAAGTCTTCCGAGGAGAGTTGTACAGTGCAATCTGTAAAGTAAAACAAGCTGTCAGATGGATTAAATCACTGTTGCTAAAAATATAACAGAGAAAAAAATCTAGATAAACTAGTAATCCTCACTAAACAATGGTCAACTTCTGTGACCCATTCTAAATTACTTCACAACCCTACTATTGTTGTTGAAGCTTCAGCACAAAAAAAAAAAAAAAAAAAAGATATGAATGTTGCACCTTTGAGAATCACTGTGTACATGTGATAGATGTTAATTAACAGCAAGCTGAGAATGTTCTAGCACACAGGCAGCGCAACAGTACATTAAAGACATGAATAAAAGATGAGGTGCACCTATCGAGGGTTGCCTAAGAGACACGGACAAGGATCTTTTATTCTTCGTCAGTATCTGGGGCAAAAACAAATCTCAGAGTTCTTTCTCATTCGATCTTGCTCAACACACAAACGTAAGACATGAAACCAAGGAGGAGCTCTGAAGATCACAGGAGGTGCATTCATTGTTTCCCCATCCTCTAATGTTTAGGAAATGACTCTGAAGGAATGCTGCTTAGGATTAGCCTAAATAAAATTAAAAGTGCCATGAATCCACTAGAACATTCGCTTTAAATGTATTCCTCCCTTTAATTCACTTCTGTCAAGCTTTGCAGGTGGTAACGCCAGAAGCAGTGCTGCAGATTGCTTTAGTTACAGTATGTCACTTGCAATACACTGTGATTAGTAAATAGGAAGAGGGCCAGCAGTGTTCCTTAAACTTCTTACCACCATCTGTCCCACTGGCCTTTTACCGAGATGATAGCAAATCGTGTTTACGTGTGCGTCTTAGGAGAAGTGTGTGAAAGCAAATGTGCTCGTAACTGAACAGGTGTCAGTAAGTGGATTCAACAACCATAGTGAGAAATTGGCTGAAATTGGAATACAATTCAAGTACACATTAGAATAGAATAGGATAGTATGGAACTTCATACAACATAAAATATAAAATAAATAGAGACAGAAGTGTGCTATTTTATACCGTCAGTATTCCAAATTCAGAAATAAGGCTATGTTTGCATAGTATACTACACTATTTCTGCAATCATGCAGTATTCAGCATGTTATCATACTCTGTCTATATTACACACACAGTCAGAAGCTTGTCTTAGCCGTTCTCTGATGGGATATGCACACTGATTGAGCACAGTCACGGCCAAAAGTTTTGTATTTCGCAAAGTTCGCTGTTTTGTAGATTATTTCTTCATGTTTCTGTGTGAATACTGGACATCAGCTTCCAGGCAAAATCCTGACTGATGACAATCCATTCTTGCCTTATTAGAGCTTGGAGTTGAATTACTAGTTGTGGCTTTTGCTTGTCCACTTACCTTTTGATGATTTACAACAGGTTCTCCATGGGATTAAGTTCCGTGTTGCCTGGCCATGGATCCAAAATTTCAATGTAATGATCTCTGAGTCACTTCATTATCACTCTTGCCTTGTTGACACGGTGCTCCATCATGTTAGAAAACTAAATTGCACCAGGATCGTTGTGGGAAGTTGCTCTAGTAGGTTGTTTGATGCCATTCTATATTCATGGCAGTGTTTTGGGCGAACTTGTGAGAGAGCCCACTCCCTTGGATGAAAAGAAAAAATGAATTAAAAAGCAACATGGATGTTCTCAGGATGCTTTCATTGCTGGCACGACACAAGACCATAGACTGTAAAAAATATGGACAAAGCGTCTGTGACGTCACACATAGACTCTCTGAAGAACAGAATTGAGGCTGTTTATGGGGGGCATGTGCGGCGCCATATTAGAAAATCTTGGGAAATACAAAATACAAATGTTCAGAAAGGATACAGAGAGGTGGTATGATGTGATGTGTGCCGATACATCAAATTCACTCAGCGCAGCCCGTTATCAGCTGTCAATCAAAGTTAACCGCCCTTATTTGTCATACATTTTATATCTAAATATGATCTAAACGAACGAGTTAGAAAAAAAATCACCCCCCTCACAGTTGTCAGGAACTCGGAACCTATCGAAAAATACAATAAAAGTCCATGGGACCAAACTGTAAACATATGAATTTATGCTGTGAAAACGGACATTTTAACATGAGGTCTATGGATATTTGCTCCCTTTTGGGACCGGCCTCTAGCGGATTTTCGATGTATTGCAGTTTTTCGCACTTCCGGGTAGGCTTCATTTTTCAGATTAGAATGTTGCCGCTTGCACAAGACTAATGGTTGCATTTACCTATTCTTCTCTGGACAATTGATTTTCCAGATGTCAAGCAGTCGGAAAGGAGCTTCATCAGAGAAAATAACTTTGCAACAGACCTCTGCAGTCCAATCTTTGCACTTCCTGTTAAATTTTAGTCTGTTTGTCCAGACCATTGTCCGGACGTTTTATAGTGCGTTCACACCAGACGCGAATAGCGTGTCAGGCGCGAATGATTTCAATGTTAAGTCAATGCAAAGACGCGTTACGCACGTAAAAAATTCCTGCGGCGCGAATGAGGCGTATTCGCGTGTTCCGCGTTGCACTCTACGCCTCATTCGCGCCGCAGGAATTTTTTACGTGCGTAACGCGTCAAGTTTGCGCGAATGGCGTGAATTTAGCGTCTGGCGTGTTAAGCACATTACGAGCAAATGATTTAGTTAGTGCTATTTGTGCATTCACGCATTTGACGCAAATTCGCGTCTGCCGTCCGAGTGGAAAAATCTGAACTTTGCCGTCAATTCGCGCCGCGTTAACCAATCAGGAGCCAAGCTGCTTGCTCACGTGGTGAAGGATCTGGGTGCTATTTTGTAATATGACTAAATGCATGGTGGGATTCTTATGTACAACAAAGCAAATATTTTATCACTTAAAACTTTATTTCTATATACGAGACATGTTCATTTTGTATTGAATGTTATTCATTCGATATCTAGATTATATTAAATATTATTATGTAAAGACAACCAACATACATGTGCATAAGTTCGTGTCTGGACGTGAGAGAGAAAAAAAAATCAGAACAGGTTAATAACTTTTGGACGCTGGCTCTATTTATCATCAAAACAAATGACAGATTAGTGGATGAGGGCGAGGGTGATCCTCGCTCCGATGCGGGACAACAGGTCATCAAACTGGGTGCGGGACAGCAGCCGTCATCCAGCGCGGCTCCTGGAGTGAGCAAATGATGAAACTCACCACACGGTTTGCCTCTGAAGGGTCCGGTGGACACAAATACGGCGACGATGATTCCCACACCGCTGTTCTAGCTCTCCAGAGCAAATACAGTGCGGTGAATCTCTCGATAAATGCTCGATCAACATAAAAAAAGATGGCCGCCAACAGGTTTCGATTTTGACGTGCGAGACACGCATAAATTTCGCTTTAAACTCTTGATTTTATGCACGTCAGTTTCGCTCTTAACACGCGAATTAACACAAAGTGGTCAAGCTAGACGCGGTAGACGCGAATTTGACGCGATATTCGCGTCCGGTGTGAACGTAGCATTAGCCTCACTATGTGTCCAGATTCACTCAGACGCACCTGCTACCAATATTGAACAAGCTCTACACTGGTGGTGACATGATTTCATAGATGACTCATGAGGAGACAATCCTGCTACTTCCTGGACACTCTGCGATGTCCAGAAGACTTCTTCACTGCAGTTGAACCTCTCCCCTCGAAGTTCTTGATGGTTCTTTTCAGGTGCAATACTATTTGCTGTAATTTCCTTGCATGTGGGGCAATTTTGATGCAAAGTGATGATGGCTGCAAGTCTTTCTTTGGAGGTAACCACTGCTAACATAAGAACACGATGATTGGAAGCACCTCTTCCCACCTTTTATAGCAATCAGTCTCCTCCATCAATCCAGTCAGAATGATTACTGATTACTGAATGACTTCCTGTTGATAATATGATTAGTGAAATAATGTTAGCAGATCGTTTTGAGCCTGGGCCAAAAAAAAAAAAGGATAAAATAAGGTTTTATGATAAAAATCTACTTTTAGCAAGTATTTAAAATGCATCTGATCACTTTGCACAATAATCTAGAAAAAAATATGAATCAACACCACATTAACTGAAGCATTGCAAAATGTTTGTCCATGAACGTATAAAGTTTCTTTATTGCCATCTATGGTTTCATGAAGCAAAGGGTTCTTTTTAGGTCCAAAGGGTTTTGTAGAATCAAAAATGGTTATTTTGTGCTATTGTTATGAAAACCCCAATTTGGAACCTTTATTTTTGAGTGTACTGTATAAATGACATTTCTTGTTACACCGTTTTCATTAAAATAGACTTAACTTTCACACTACATTTGAGGACTTAACACAAATCAAACTGTCTATTAGGTGCAGGAAAAAAAAATCTGTCAATCTGTCAGCGAGAAAGAGAGTAGTATGCTAGTGTGCTATTCCGGATTCTGCCATTGTCTATTATGTTTGCACACAACTACACTACTCTATTCCATTTGTTGAGTTGAAAGAGCAAATAAAAAAAATGCATTTTTAAGTGTTAATCATAACTTGTGTAGGCTACACATCATTTGGTGCTGGCATGCTTATGTCTACACTAGCATCTTTCCAGTTCCAAATCCAACAGATGGTGATGTTTTTGCATGTTTCCATATAATAAATTCAGACTTTCAAAATTAAAAGTACTGTAATGTAGCATAAACATGTACAACGGCAATATATACTACAGCTTAAAGCATTTTTTCACCACACAATACACACTGATTCAGATAATACTGAATGGATGAGTAGTATTTAATTCCAAACAAGTAATGAAAAATTATATCAGGCATATTTTTAAAAGTGCGAGTTCCAGGCCACTTGGAAAACAGCTGAGCACAGCAGAGGGCGAACAATTCTACATGAATTAATTGAAAGGCAGATTTCCAGACTTATCAAGCAGAGATAATTAATGATAACTAAACACCACCACGCTGCTTATCTCAACTTCTCACTTTGCAACGATGCAAAATTTAGACTATGTTATCATATTCTCTCTTTTAAATCCCCTCTGTCTATATTACAGAGTCACACACACAGTCAGAAGCTTGTCACAACCATTCTCTGATGGGATATGCACATTGATTAGTGCTATTTAGGTTACATTCAAATCTACAGTACTGTGCAAAAATTTTTATTACATTAATATTTTCATAGCATTTCATTTTATAGCAGCATATCATTTTATTTTCGTTACTTTAGTACATCAAGTTAAACTAAATGAGTATTCATACCTTGGCAACTATCTGATTAAAAAAAAATATATATAGTTTTATGAGGTGTTTTTTTTCCCCAAGTAAAAAAAAGTCATTTATAGTTTCAGTTTTACTGAAATATAATAAAGTTATATTTTGCTGTATTGTGTCAGTAACAAACATTCCCAAACATTCATTTTGCTGTTAATTGTAACAATCCAGAGAGATTTTTGAATGCACAAAGAGTCTGGAAACAGCCATTATGCTCTCACCATTATCGAGTCAAACAAAAGTTTGTTTTCAACACAAAGGGTGGTCACACCATATATTGATTTGATTTAGTTAATAGACGTTAACTAATATATTAAATCTATTTATGACATTATTTTTGAAAGCATCCAGACTTTCAAGACACTAGCGCCTCAAACTTCTCATATTGTAGCTTTGCGGATAGGTTTCCTCAAGCAGCTTGGAGAGGTTGCCGCAGTTCTTCTGGATTTAGTCTGTCTCTGTTTTTTCATGTAACCACAGATGGACTGGATTATTACAATTAATAGCAAAATGAATGTTTGGAAAGAAAATTGCTGACACACTACAGCAAACGATTTAAATAACTGGCTCAAAACCATTTTTGGGGTGAAAATACTAACATACCAAAGTCTTTTGCACAATAATGTATATTTATAATATTTGTATTAACATAAAAATAATCAACAACTGAGACATATGGTTATATGACTTAAGGATTGTTCCACAGGTAAATGTGCAATAATTGCTTATGGTTAATTGAACAAGCTTTAAAAACGTTGTCTAAACCATTTCTAATAAAAATCCGTAAAGCTTATTTGGATTTTACTAAATTAATTTATTAATTTACACTATCCTAAAAAAGGGGAAAGAGAATTCTGTAATCAGACCCATATTCAAACTGAAAACTTTAAAGACAAGTTGTATGTTGCTCTTTGTCATTTTTGTCCCCATGCACTTTGAATGTAAAGAAAAATCAGCATGAAAAATCTGCAAAATCATTTTGTGTTCTATGGAAACTCCAATAGAAATGTTTGAAATGACTTGGCTTTTTTTTTTTTTTGGCTTTGAATTATGCACTTGCAATTCAAACAGACTTGGATAAGTGAATGTCAGTGGGGTCACTGGGAAATATTAATAAGATGGTCACTCTCATTTCTCTCAGGGCCTAAAGTGTACAAAGGCCAGAGATCACAAAAAGGTATGGAAGGTCACAAAGTGATTTAATTACATTTTCATCAATTATCTTGCATGTAGAGTGCAGAGTACCCTGAGAATAATAATCATACGTTGACTCTTTTAAATAGCTTGTGTAGTTCCCACCCCTCGGTGAGAAAGACTTCAAAAGATGACCCCATTTGCAAGCCATGCGTCTATGCTGTTTACCAAGACAACACATTCATCACCCATTTCTAAATGCCGTATATGTGTGTACAGACACGGCCTGTTTGCATTAATCATGAAGAGATACATATGCATTTATTAAGGCTGTAAGAGTTTATTTTTTACACCAATTATTAGAAAGCCTCCAATGTGGTGATGAAGGGTGTAGATAAAAACACAGTATCTAAGTGTCAAAGTGTGTATGTGTGTCCCTGAGGAGGGCTTAGTATGGGAAAAGCCAGTGGTGTGTGAAGTTTTGTTGAGTGGATCGATATCACCCAATCTCCCTATTCTCTCCCTGGAGTCCCCATAAATCTGTAGCCGGCCCCAAAACCAGAAGGTGCAAAACTAATTAGCGCAGAGCTGCATTAGTCTTGAGAGAGAACATACGGAGAGACCTTCCATGCTTACAGGCCATCTTTAAAAGTGACACTAATCTCTAACATGATTACACTGTATGGGTTTAATATTCCCATCTGACACAAATCCTCTAAAAACACAGGCGCTGATCAAGCCAATTATTTGCCATCTCAAATTTCAGCAAGACCTTCGGAAAGCTATTCTCAGTCACTCTCAAAAAGGTCAGTAGCCACTATGAATGCAGAGCAATGCAAGGATGGGATAAGGACTGAAGATCTAAATGCTAATTCGGAGGAAAAAGGTTAATAGGGGCTTCCGCTGAAAACAGATAGACAGAACCGAGGGCCTCACCTTCATGCAAGACCTGACATTGAGATCGCCAATCAATGTGGCTAATGCTGCAACATGACCCAATAGTTCACCAGAGAATGTATACTAGGGATGGGCATTTCAAGCAAAAATAATATTCGATGATCGCTGCGAATTTTTCGATTTTTTGACAATAATCTCATAACCTATTTGATATTCTGTAATTAAATCAAATAATAGAATACTCATATTACTATGAATGAGAGAAAGTGCAAGCATGATATGTCGGTATAAGTCCCACTTTCAGAATAAAACGGCCAATCAACAATTGGTAGGGTCATCACATCACTCACTACGTTTACATGCAGCCAATAACCCGTTCAAAACCGGGATTTTAGCAATAACCCGGTCACGAACGGCCATGCAAACACCGGCAAAAATCCGGATATGCTCATATCCCGGATTTTTAAAACCGGGATATTATACCTGGGGTACCCCTTTTCTAAGCCGAATTTTTGGTCATGCAAACGCGTATCGACATATGCCCATAGTGATTTGTGTTCTGCGCCAACCCGGTCTCATCCCAAGACGTCATATAACTGACGTTTTGGGACGTCTTTTGACCATACGTCAATATTCGCCTTTTTAGGGCCCCCTTAAACGTCGGTAGATGAGGTTATGGGATCCTAACTCTACCCCAGACCTAAACCTAACCCTAAACCTAACCCGTCACCTAACTGACGTTAAAGGTAAAGCGTCAGTTGTATGATGGCCCGGGATCGCCATCTACCGACGTTTAAGGGGGCCCTAAAAAGGCGGATATTGATGTATGGTCAAAAGACGTCCCAAGACGTCAGTTATATGACTTTTTGGGATGAGACTGTGTTATCTGCGCATGTTCTATTCGCAAGGAATCTTGGTATTTTAAGTAGAGAAACTTCTCGGCGCATACAAAAATCAGCGTGCAGTATACCGGAAGTAAACATGGCGAGACCAGGCGAGACACAGCACAGCATACTTTTGGAGCGAGGTCAGTAACGTTACCAGCATCAAAGCGCAAACAAAGGAGATCGCTGTCTGCCCCAAACTATTCATTATCTGCTTGCTACTGTTGTTGTTGTCTTTGGATACAGGAAGAAGAAACGGAAATGACGCATATTGCGTCTTAAGTTTGTCCGTACGTCTAGACGCCAACCGCGCGTCGCCGCTTACTGTACATCGGGATATTGCAATTCCATGTATACAGGAGAAACTCTCTCTGCTCACGCATGTAAACGGGTTATTCCTAATGTTTCAGAAACCCGAATAGTGACCTTAACCCGACCATAACCCGGAAATTGGCTGTATGTAAATATAGTCACTGCAGCTGCTGTTCAAAAATCAAATAAAAGCTATCATATGGCTTCAGAAGACTTAAAATATAGACAAAAGTCATTTTATGACACCTTAATGGATGTTTTTCCTATTATGAAGCTTGAAAGCTATAGCTGGAATCTTCAGAATTTATCTTTTTTTTTTTTTCCCTCATCCTACAGGTTTGGTACGACATGAGTTACAGGTGACTTTTCACTCTTGTCTTCTTCCTGTGGTTGACTATGTTGTGGCCTTGAGCGAAGCACCTCATCTCGACACAAACTCAACACAAACACAGACTCCATTCAGCTTTTGCCTTACGGCCAACGCAGTAAGCTCAAGGGTGGTTTCAGTCAGCCGAAATGGCTTACAAAGAAGATGTAGGCAGGAGATTCTCTACGAAGCCCAGAGGTGCTGCCCCAAAAGATTTATTCTGATGTCCACCCCAACCGTACCAACCCATCTGCTTGTGTTATCACCTCTGTGGGTGTTTTTCATTCTGTGCCAGGTTCTGTCACTGACGTTCCTTTCATCGAGTCTCCCGCATCGCAATTTTTTGCACAACGAGGAGGTGTAGGAAGGGTGACGGTAATTATAGTCACTAATTATTACTGGGCACTGTTCCACGAACAGTTCAAGCAGTTTCATCATATGTGCGGTTAAAAAATGTTTAGCCTATACTTCAGCAGAGGAAAATAAACAGGAGGAGTGGAGAGAAAGTAACATAAATCTGGAAGGATGGGGGGAGTAAACACGCGTTCCCTGAGGGTGCTCATCAGATTCCCTCAATTCTCTCACGGCGTTCGGCGCTTTCTGCTGAGCGTCGAGATCAGTCACGGGTTGATGCTGGGAGCTGTCGTATACCCCAAAGTGTCTTCTGATCTGATCTGAGACACAAAACAACCTTATTTTACATGGCATCATGCTGTGCTTGGAATATGAAAGATGGGAAAAGTGGGAATTTATATTCGAATTGAAGTGACATGCGTTGATATAGTCACAGAACTGTCATTAGGCTCTCTTCCAAAACCTACAGTGAGCCATCTCCCTAGGCAGCATGTTTAGGCATCATAGACATTTTTACATTCAAAGCTTTTTTGTTGAATTATGCTGCCTCCTAAAAATAACTTATTTTGACTAAATTTGAACAACAGGCTCAGTGAAATAAAAAATGGCAGATGAATCTTACTAATGTGTTCTTTCAGTATTCAACGAATAAATGTTGATTAAAGGTATGTTTAACTTATTCAATTATACAAATTTCAAGCAAAAAAAAAATGATTGTTGTACCTAAAGATTGTGTTTCTCTTCTCAAAATTTTACAAAACCAGACAATTTTAAATAAAAACAAAAAAAAAAACAAAGTCAAAATATGAATAAAATCTCAATGATTCTAGTTGAGTTGAGTTGCTGCCTATAGTGCTTAAAATCAGTCATTGATTTCACGTTGATATGCTGCTATGAAAGCTGAGGGTCTACATTTAAGCAAGCACCATTTGGGATATGGAAACATGGTGTCTGGAATGATTTGGAAAGAAATGTAAAAGAAACAGCTGTTATCACAAAAAGCAACTTCCTGAGCTAACTTTTACTGAAATGACCAGCTGAGGGAGGAAAAAAACTAAACTCAAAACTAATGTATAACAAATGTTGTGTAGGTTTTTACAATTGAATGCCCACTTGGTGAAAACAAGCCATATCCAGACATTTCTACAAGGAACAAGTACAATTTATCACATGCTGCAGAGTGCCAAAGGCGTACAACAAAAGAGTGGAACTGTGCAAACTGAACTGCGAGGAAGTCTACTGGGATGTTAAGTTCATGGAGAATGAGAGGGTAAAAAATATATACAGCAAACAACCAAGAATGAGAGACTCGAGCAAACCATTGCTTTGACTTTTTTGTTCCCTTTAGAGTTCCCGAATATGCGTAGGACATCAAAAGTAGCTGTTTTATTTTTGGCCAATCTCTTTTCCGGACTTGCACAAAAGCACTGTTAGTGCTGTCTTTCTGTGAATAGTTTTGTGCAAGTATGTTTTGTAGCATAATTTCACAAAGCTAAAGTCAGACTATATACTGTGTGTATGTATATGTATATATATATAATGCCTGTAATAGAACAACTAAACGACAAATAAATTAGCTTAAAAAAAGGCAACCAGCATCAGAATCGGCCCATTTGCTTGTAAAAAATCTGAATCGACCATGAAAAATCATGATTGGTGCATTCGCCTAGTTAGTAACAATCTCCTGAAATGTCATTGTCTTCGAGTCAACAAGGTACAGTATCACCTGAGCTTATTAAGCTCCCAGGAGACCAAGTGACAATGGGGTGTGCTGGGATATTATAATGTGTTGGTCAACTGTAACGCTCTGTCAAATATGAACACAAAGGACCCTATTGCAAAAGAGGAGTTGGAGGCTAATGGGCAAGCGTGAATGCAAAGAGACAGATATTTCCAAATTCACTCTTTTATTACAGAAAAAGGAAATAAAAGCTAATTAACAGTAAAAATAAGCTCATTTCAATACAAATCCCAATGCATTTCCATATCAATAAGTCGTCAAAGTGCTTGTTCTGGATGAGTCATCCATTGGTATAATAAGACAAACATTACGTGGGCGTGATATTCTGCATGAGAACTGATGATATTGGACCTTATGCCTCTTTACAAACCACACAGGATTCAGGAAATATCAACTGGCTCCTCTGCTATTAATATCTGACACCCTCTTGCCTTAAGTTTTGCCTCATCATGTTTCCACGCTTCAGTCAAATATACTCACCTAAAGGATTATTAGGAACACCTGTTCAATTTCTCATTAATGTAATTATCTAATCAACCAATCACATTAGTAGTTGATTTAATGCATTTAGGGGTGTGGTCCTGGTCAGGACAATCTCCTGAACTCCAAACTGCAAATCTGCTCAGTTACTGGGATTTTCACGCACAACCATTTCTAGGGTTTACAAATAATGGTGTGAAAAGGGAAAAACATCCAGTATGCGGCAGTCCTGTGGGCGAAAATGCCTTGTTGATGCTAGAGGTCAGAGGAGAATGGGCCGACTGATTCAAGCTGATAGAAGAGCAACTTTGACTGAAATAACCACTCGTTACAACCGAGGTATGCAGCAAAGCATTTGTGAAGCCACAACACGCACAACCTTGAGGCGCATGGGCTACAACAGCAGAAAACCCACCGGGTACCACTCATCTCCACTACAAATAGGAAAAAAAGAGGCTACAATTTGCAAGAGCTTAACAAAATTGGACAGTTGAAGACTGGAAAAATGTTGCCTGGTCTGATGAGTCTCGATTTCTGTTGCAACATTCAGATGGTAGAGTCAGAATTTGGCGTAAACAGAATTAGAACATGGATCCATCATGCCTTGTTACCACTGTGCAGGCTGGTGATGGTGGTGTAATGGTGTGGAGGATGTTTCTTGGCACACTTTTGGCCCTTTAGTGCCAATTGGGCATTGTTTAAATGCCACGGCCTACCTGAGCATTGTTTCTGACCATATCCATCCCTTTAAGACCACCAAGTACCCATCCTCTGATGGCTACTTCCAGCAGGATAATGCACCATGTCACAAGTCTAAAATCATTTCAAATTGGTTTCTTGAACATGACAATGAGTTCACTGTACTAAAATGGCCCCCACAGTCACCAGATCTCAACCCAATAGAGCATCTTTGGGATGTGGTGGAATGGGAACTTTGTGCCCTGGATGTGCATCCCACAAATCTCCATCAACTGCAAGATGCTATCCTATCAATATAGGCCAACATTTCTAAAGAATGCTTTCAGCACCTTGTTGAATCAATGCCACGTAGAATTAAGGCAGTTCTGAAGGCGAAAAGGGGTCAAACACAGTATTAGTATGTTGTTCCTAATAATCGTTTAGGTGACTGTAGATTTAGATCACATGGACCACTTCACATTTATTTACCTCGTACAAAACACTGAACAAAAATCTCTATGAATGCACATTACTTGCCAGTGACGCACTTTCAATCAGCTACTTTATGCCCATCTTTCACACACCTGTGTTCATCTATTAAATATGTTGGCTAATTTGATCATGTAATCAGCTACCAATAACAGTAAAGTACAGTGCACCGTTTACCATCCAAAAATAAAATATGTTCCACTGTTTTTCCTTCAGAAAATCTTTCTACTGACCACTTCACATTTATTTACCTGGCACACAACACAGAACAAAATGCTGTATGAATGCACATGACTCGCTAGAGACGCACTTTCAATCAGGCACTCACAATCACACACCTATGTTCATTTATTAAATATTTTGGATGATTTGATCATGAATTCAGCTACCAATAAAAGGCACTATTTACTATTAATGACTTAAACTCAATACATTCCAAAGACCTTCAAAATAAGTGCAATAAAAGTCTGCAGATTCCACCTGGGCCTGAAACAATAAATAGAGAGTTAAAAAATGTAGATATCTGGTTTCGGTGTAATAAATTATCTCTTACATCAATAAGACAAACTACATTGAGTTTCACTCTAACAAAAATGAAATGGAAAGCATGTTTTCTTAAAATAAATGAACAAATTATTGAAAGAGTTAACACCACTCAATTTCTAAGAGTCTTTATCGATTAATGTTTACACTTCAAATGCCATATTGATCAGTTAATAATAATAATATAAAAAAAATACATTTGACTATTTTTTAAAGTAAGACAATTTCTCCCACAGTCAGAACTTCTCACCTTGTATAAACTATTGTAATGTCATATGGTGCAACACTTTTACCAGCTACCTGAAAAAAAATACAGACTTTAAAGAAAAAAAAAATATATACAGATATCAACGTGGTCTGAGCCCAATACACCCACTCGTCCTCTGTTTCGTCACCTTGGTGTATTAAGGCTTACTGAATATATATTTTTTTCATAATGCCTGTATGATATTCCAGGTCATTCATAGGTTAAATTACCTATTGTGTAATTTAACCTCTGTAATTACCCATTCCAATCAGTCATCCCCAGCATACATATGGCACAAGGGAAAAATATTTCATTACTGGAAGAAAAGAAAAAAAAAAACGCCTAATAAAATGTACGAGCCAGAGTGTAGTTTGTAGACCACAACCCACGCAAAGTTGATAAATCCCACAATCAACCACTATTGCAGATTTCAAACAGAGATGGCGACGAAGAGGAAAAACTGCGGACTGCAGCTTTAATGTTATCAAGAAAACAAAATTAGCAATTCTTATTTTTTACTATACATAATTTACACATGCACATAATTTTCTTTAATCATATTTAATCAAAAACAGTGACATCTCCTTACAAGAAATTGCAGCAATTAGCATAAAACAATAATTAAATAAATTCCTGGTGGACAAGTCCGGCCCTAGATTTTTTCCTGTTTCGAGATTTCACTCATATATTTTACAATATAGAAAAAATATATATATTCTGTGTCACATCATATTAAAATGCATTTAATCAAGACAATTAAATGTTTAAAGGAACACTTCACCCACATTTAAATGTTTAAAGGGACACTTCACCCATTTACAATAAGCGTTGTCTCTTTAGAAACCCAGTCATATTTTTGAATGGTCATTGTTTATTCCCTCATTTTCCCCTGACATGTGAGAAATAAGGATTTATAAGGTTCCACTTCCTGCTTTTTATGACGTAAATCACCATTTTGCATCATACAAAGCAGGAAGTCCCATTTCTTTGTATAAGGGTTGAGAGTACAAACACTCATCATTTATCCAGGATGTGGGACCCACTCACGCAACAGATCTATTACAGAACAGTGGTTGGGACTTTACATTGTATAAAGACAGGCCTCAAATACAGTATATACTACTGTAGAGGAACACTTATATCACTGACAGCCAGCCGAGCCATGGTACATTGAACCTTTTCTCATCATTGACCCAAATACTAGCTAAACTCCAACAGAAGTCCCAATTATGCAGTTCTCTCTCCCCAGCGCGCAGTCCTCCGTCTGGGCTTAGAGCAAGGAGAAAGAAGAGCGGTACTTCAGTAAGCTGTAAAACACTATTCGGATGGTGTAAGACATCTGCTGCTACTTCACATGCTGAAAGAGCATCTCAGTAAATCGATATACAATACAGATCTGTACTGAGGGCTTACCATGCTCTGTCATTACAGGCTGGCCTACGACACAGCTAGTTACAGTATGCTTCTCTGGCGAGCAATGTTTACCAAGTCTTTTTACTTGAAGACTCTCGTGTTTCGACAAGTAGTTGTGGGTGAAATGCTCTGAGCGATTCCACCTAAGCGTAGATTGAGCTCTTGGGACTGTCATGCTACATTGACTTGCTACACCTGCCAGTCTTGAAGGGTGGACAGCAGCTTGCAGGAAAAGTATTTTAGCACACTACACTACAAAAAGGTACAAAAGCTGTCACTGGGGCTGTACCTTTTCAAAAGGTACACTTTTGTACCCAAAGGCTGCATATTGGTACCTTAGTGGTACATATTAGCACCTAACATGTACATATTAACACCTAAAATGTGCATATTAGTACCTAAAATGTACAAATTAGCAACTAAAATATACATATTAGGACCTAAAATAGACATATTAGCTCCTGAAATGTACACATTAACACTAAAAATGTACATATTAGCACCTAAAATGTACATATTAACACCTAAAATGTACATATTAGCAGCTAAAATGGACATATTAGCTCCTAAAATGTACATATTAGCACCTAAAATGCACATATTAGCACCTAAAATGCACATATTAGCACCTAAAATGTACATATTAACACCTAAATGCACATATTAACACCTAAAATGCACATATTAACACCAAAAATGTACTTATTAGCACCTAAAATGTACATATTAACACCTAAAATGTACATATTAGCACCTAAAATGGACATATTAGCTCCTAAAATGTACATATTAACACTAAAAATGTACATATTAGCACCTAAAATGTACATATTAACACTAAAAATGTACATATTAGCACCTAAAATGCACATATTAGCACCTAAAATGCACATATTAACACCAAAAATGTACTTATTAGCACCTAAAATGTACATATTAACACCTAAAATGTACATATTAGCACCTGAAATGTACATATTAGCACCTAAATGTACATATTAACACTTAAAATGTCCATATTAGCACCTGAAATGTACATATTAGCACCTAAAATGGACAAAAGTTTACCTTAAAGGTACAGCCACAGTGACAGCTTTTATACCTTTTTTCTGAGAGTGTACTTCCAGTAGTATGGAAATGTGTAGCGGTTGTTCAGCTAATTTTCATCTAAAGTTGACATGCTACATGGTAGGTAAATCACAGAGTAGTTATGCACGCTGAACACAGGTGCCCCAGAGGAGCACATGTCATTGTCATTGAAAGCCCACATAAATTCATAGTTCTACACACACAAACTGAGCAGGATACACTGATAACAGCGCATTTAAATCTGGCTTGTGAGAACAATAAGCCCTACTGGCTCTATGTCAGGCTGATCCATGTTCTGTTGACTTATCAGGCCGCATGCAGACGTTCGCCAAACACCCCCTGGATTACAGCTCATCGTCACACAGCTACTATGCTAAAGTGCTGTTTTTGCACCGTAATCCAGGCCTCTTCGTTTTCAATCCATTACTATGAATGAAGCAGCAGCATGCATTATCATAGACTATGAGATGAGACTACTTAGTGTTTGTATGATGTCCCTGAAACCTGCTTTGCTTTTGTCTATATGTAATGAATGCAGAGTTTGATCCAGGGAAAAGTAAGAGCTGAGAGGACATGCTATTCTTTTGTACCGTATGTTTTATGAATGGCTGGATATTTAATACAGAACACAAATAAGTTCCTTTTGAATATATAATATTGATAGTAGGGGTGTTATGATTTACCAGTATTGATGGCAATCGTGACATTAAAAAAAAATCAATATCGTTATCGTGTTAATAAGGGGTGTCACAATGTACCAGTATTGTTGATAATCATAATATTTAAATGAGTAGTACACATTTAATAATATGACACAATCCAATAAATAGGACGATGTGAGCATTTAGCACTCGATAATGCTCACGTGTAATTTATGTTTCATAATATTTACAGCCGGAGGGCGCACTAGTGAGACTCACAGCAGTAATCAAACTTATGACGTTCTAGGAAATACCAAATAGAGAGGCAAGTAAAAAATCCCATCTCAACACTTAGCAACATCGCACAGAACAATGGCTTACTAAATGCTATGAAAGTTGTTGAGCTCCAACATCATAGCTGTAAGTTTGGCACAGGAAAGAACTGCTTCTTCAGGAACTAGAAAGAAAGTTGAATGGGTCCACTTTGCTTCATCTAGCGTTGGTACTCATTGCATGCCACTGCATGAGAGCCCAGACAGGTGACAATGCACCTTGTACCAGTGTTTTATGAATTTGCAGAGGCGAAATCCATACTACAGGTTTTCTGCGTTTTATCAAGCTGACAAGGAGGGTTACACAAGGCATGTGATCAACTGAAAGGCCGCCAGTCATATTACAGTATGCTAACCACAGTCTGACCAAATAGATTACACACTACTAACCATCAATGCCTTAGGTATTATACCCCCCAAATAAATGTTTCCGACATAATAAAGTATAGTCTAATATGGTTCCCTTCTGGTAGGTAGACATCATGTTCTACAGATTCCAAACAAACAGCATACGAAACTGAAGTGTAGACCTGATACAAATACAGTACCACAATAATGTACTAAGCCTCAAATTATCTGCTAGCGTGTATTGAGGCCGCATGTTACTCAAAATAGCAGAAAAGGGCAGTTGCTTCATCTCCCAGAGAATGGGGCACATGACATACATGTGGTCTTCTTAAGAATAGGTCAACCAGGATGCAAAAAGGCCTGTGAATAGCTTTCTTTGTATAAACCTTATTTCCTTCCTTTCACGTCACATACACTGTAAAAAATTTACTGTAAAATTTACAGTAACTTACTGGCAACGATTAGCCAGTAAGTTACTGTGAATTCTCTTTACAGTAAGGGTACTGTACTTCCATTTACAGTATTTTATGTTTATACTGTGAATTCAAAAACAATTAAATACTGTGATTTTAGTTGTATTTACAGTAACTTACTGGCTAATCGTTGCCAGTAAGTTACTGTGAATACGTTTTACAGTAAGGGTAGTGTACTTTTCACAGTATTTTATGTAAACACTGTGAAATCAAAAACATTGAAATATTTTGATTTTAGTTGTATTTACAGCATTGATTGTTTTACTGTAGAAGAAAATTTCAATTTAATTTACATACAAAAAACATTAAGCACTGTTTTTTATGTATTGTATGCAACACAGTACTATAAACAGTAGATAACGGTTAAGCACTGTAAATTCAGTTTCTCACTGTACAATTTAAATACTATATCACTATCATTTAATATTAGCCATCATTAAAAGAAACACCCATTTTTCTAAAACATTGCAATCAACTGCAGACAATAAGAAAATTGTTAACAGTTATTTATTTAAAAAGATTTGGTGAACAGAAATGACAAAACAGGTACAACAAAGGGATAATGGACATTGGACAACATGCCATTATACCATCCAAAGTTAATGCACGTTCTATGCAAGTAATGTGGCCACAACACCCAGCGGAGTGTTAACTTTAGATAGTCTAATGGCGTGAAGTCTATTATCATGCTTATTCTACTGTTGCTATATTCAAAGGAACACTCCGACTTTTTGGGACTTTAGCTTTTTCACCGTATCCCCCAGAGTTAGATAAATCCTTACATACCTTTTTCATCTCCATGCGTGCTGTAACTCTGTCTGACACACCCACCGCTAGCCTAGCTTAGCACAAAGACTGGATGTAAATGGCTCCAGCTAGCATACTAATCCCAATAAGTAACAAAATAACGCAAACATTTTCCTATTTATGTTGTGATTTGTATAAATCAGAGTGTACAAATAACAAGGTCATATGAGACACAGCCATCATTTAACCGCATATTGGGAACTATAGTCTCAGAAGGCGAACCACTGCTAGTGATAACCGCAGCACCTGAGACGCGCCGTGGAGAGGAGCAGAGAGTTCGTTCAGAGTTGGATTAATAGAGTCAGCAATTACTAGATAGTGAAAGCATAGTTTACAATCATGGGTGTTCGCTGTATTTTAAAAGAGCTGCGACAATAAATGGGAGACCAGGTAATGCCATGATGTTTCATAGAATTCCAAACAAAAATGCTGACCTGTGATATTTATTAGTCAGGATGCATTTTTGTTCGGAATTCTTTGAAACATCATGGCATTACCTGGTCTCCCATTTATTGTCGCAGCTCTTTACAATACAGCGAACACCCATGATTGTAAACTATGCTTTCACTATCTAGTAATTGCTGACTCTATTATTCCAACTCTGAACGAACTCTCTGCTCCTCTCCATAACGCGTCTCGGGTGCTGCGGTTATCACTCCGCCCAAGTAGCAGTGCTTCGCCTTCTGAGAATATAGTTCCCAATATTTATACGGTAAAGATGGCTGTGTCACATATGACCTTGTTTTTTGTACACTCTGTGACTATACAAATCACAACATGTAAATAGGAAAATGTTTGCGTTATTTTGTCACTTATTGGGATTAGTATGCTAGTTGGAGCCATTTAGACCCAGTCTTTGTGCTAAGCTAGGCTAGCGGTGGGTGTGTCAGACAGAGTTACAGCATGCACGAGATATATCTAACTCTGGGGGATACAGTGAATATGCTAAAGTCCCAACAAGTTGTCGTGTTCCTTTAATTTACGACTGAAGAAAATTTTACAAAACGTTTTTTTAAAGTTACAGAGCAAATTGTTATTAGTTCATTCAATAGTTCTGTATGACAGGTTGCTATGACGGAACAATAGGCTAATACAAATTGATACAACGAGCCTATTTCATTACAAGATTTGTAAAGTTACAGAGCAAACTGTTACTAGTTCATTCACTAGTTCCGTATGACTAGTTGCTATAATGGAACAATAATGCAAATTGATACAATACAGTCAAAAAATTTAACTACTTTGAAGTTGTGCAAATAACTGATTACCCCATTCTAAAGAGCAATAAATAACATTATGGCAATATTGAAATAAAATAAAACATTGAACATTAAAAAAATATATATTTAACATTTGCATGAACATTTAAAACAGAAAGGAAAATAAACTTCCCCTGCCACTTGGCAAAGGTCTATGGCCTCTTGCATGCCTTGACCTTGGAGACAGAGAATCCTATTTGGAGCCCTGAAATTAAAGAAAAAAACACATTAAATCGACTGAATGGTTTCGAAAACGGTAAAACTCAACTGTTTAACTCTGGGAGAGTTGTAGAGCCAATAAAAAACAAAAGTGGAGTGTTCCTTTAACAAATACAACTTATTTAAATAATTTAGGCTACTAGTAAATGGTGAAATTAACATTTAGAAAGTTTAATAAATGCTGTAGAAGTGCAGTTTATTAATAGTTAATGTTAACTAATGTAGTTAACTAGAGTTTAATAAATGTAACCATATTGTAAAGTGTTACCAATTTGTTATACACCGATTCAGACGTCTCGTGAAAGATCAGTTATTTTAACTAGAGCCCGACTGATAAAGGATTTTGAAGGCCGATACCGATACAAATATTTGTTGGTTTTAAAATCCGATATTCCTATATATCGGCCGATATATATATATATATATATATATATATATATATTTTTTTTTTTTTTTTTAAGAAACACGCAACAAAACTTAACAGATTACCCTAACATTAGTTATTTGTAGTTATTTATGAGTTTTAACTAGTATAGATGGTATAGCATGGTAAACGTGCGTGCCAGTGATGCAGAATTGACCACGCATGGTCAAGATCAACCTCTTGAAAGCAGATGGACTCTGACACAGTGGGCATCGCAATTCAACAGCCATACTGACACCTGTTAGCATTTCAAACCCGCTCTTCGCCCCAAACCACCACCGGTGGTGGTTACATAGCAACGTAACTTACATGGTGTTGCTCTACATAGCAACGTAACTTACATGGTGTTGACGAGACGGGAATATGATGGCAGACATCGTGAACAATGTTTGAACACATGAACACAGTGCAGATTGTCAACATAACATTAGACATTGTCTTTTTGTCTAATAACTGTACCTAACATTAGTCGTCCGCGGTCAAAACACTGTGGTGTAAACAGTTTGATGTTGGGATATTCACTGCCCAAAGCCTATTAACTAAAGCCAACCAACCCCGTTACGTCACATGTTAGAATACTGCGCAATGACGCCACCCTGGCGGCGAAAGATATTAAGTTTTTACTTTTTTTCTTTTATATGTTTACATTTGTCATGTGTCTTATATAATTGTTGATTATAGTGGAAATCCATCTAGTAAATCTTGTAAACTTGATTGACTGCTTAATTTTCCCTTTAAAGGATTAGTTCTTAAAGGAGAACTCCAGTGCAAAATTAACCTTTGGTCTAATAACATATTGGTACCTAGTCGACCATTCTCTGAGATTTGTTTTTATGATAATCGAATGTAAAGAGTTTTATCTCTAAAAACTGTTTAGTGTATAACGCTAGTATATGGGGGCATTGACTAAGTAAAGAGAAATCGCTAGTTAATACCACTAACAAGGCTCAAAATAGCCCCACACTAACATAATGAGGGTCCCTACATCCAAAACGAAGCATTGAGAACTTTGTAAGTGTACAGACAGTATAAGAAGATATTTTATCAAGACAGTCCACTTCGCGTATACAGGCAGGAGCCATCTTGGGAAAACAGTCTCGACAAGTCGAACCACGAATGCCGTTTGGTGTTAGTGTGGGGCTATTTTGAGCCTTGTTAGTGGTATTAACTAGCGATAGATCTTACTTATTATATGTCCCCATATACTAGCGTTATAATCTAAACAGTTTTTAGAGATAAAACTCTTTACATTCGATTATCATGAAAACAAATATCAGAGAACGGCTGACTAGGTAAAAATGTGTTATTAGACCAACGGTTCATTTTACGCTGGAGTTCTCCTTTAAATTCTTTTCCACTGAAGAAAGAAAGAGATGGATATCTTGGATGCCATTGGGGTGAGTTAATTATAAGGACATTTACATTTTGAGGTGAACTAATCCTTTAGGTTTAAAATAAAAATGTTTAAATGTAATATATTTTTCTCATGGTCCTTATTTTAAATAGGTCATAAAAATATCAATAATTGTCGATATCAACCAATATGAAACACTTATATCGTGATACAGTTTTCAGACATATCACCCAGCCCTATTTAGAGCCCTATGATTTCCGCGATAACGAGATCGCGGACGGAATCGCGGAATTGGCCAATTAACGCGGAATCTAGTGTTAACGCGGAATTTCGTGGATTTTTACATATTTGGTTTGAAATTCTGTTTTTGTGTGGGAGAAGAACGTATGTCTGTTGAAAATGCAGACCGGGGGAAGCAAATCTGGGCGACTCAACCCCCCAACCCATCATTTCAGCTCCAATGACGAAATCAAAACAATGAAAGCATGGCGAAGCGGCTCTCCTTTCGTCGACTAAAAGTTAAGAAACTCAACGGTATAAGCCGTCAGTGCCGAGCAGTTCGCACGTGACTTATGCAGTGTTTCCCACACTTAATTCGCCGCCACATACTGCGTTTCGGTTTTTAACACTATTTAAAACACGCAGCGTATTCATTCAGTTGTATTTCCCCGCTCTCCCTCCGTCTCTCTCTCACTCACGCGTCTCACACACACACATACACATGACGTGCACACCACGTCTGTCTGAGGCGCCGGACTGGACAAAGGCGAAGCGAACTCCATGAGAGACAGAGTGTGACTTTATTTAAACTTATAAACTAATATAATTTATATTACTGGACAGTTTAAAGCTCATAACCATATTTTGTTGTTACTTGAAGAGTGCAGTGTTATGTTGCATCATGCAGTATTTGTCCTGAAAAGGCTACTGAGTAATTGTCTGTATTACCTCAATAAATTCGGTCATTCCTAATTTATTTTTATTTTTTTAATAGATTTTTATCATTAACTTTAAAAGCATACTATTTTTTACAACTAAAATAACAGTCAAGGGTAAAAAAAACCCTAATTCCCTAAAATTAAAACGGAAAAAACGAAATTTGGGAAAAAATAAAACGGAATTTGGGAAAAAATAAAATGGATTTCATAGGGCCCTACCTATTACATAACATTTTAAAGGGAGAAGATGATTTTGAACAGCTTTTCAATTGTCAATGTGCTTTTACATTGCAATCAAATTATTTAATATAAAAATACCTCTGATCAAACTCCAGTGTTGTGCTGGCTTCCACCTAATACTGTAGGTTGAATACATAACAGGCGAAGAGAGCGGCCAAGGCAGTGGTGAAGTCCACCATGTGAGCACCAGGTGGGGTTACGACCCTCCCCTTGATCGACAGCATCCATTTTTTTGCAGTCTCTCCTTAGTAAAGACAAGAGTCATCACAAAAATTATATTTCATAGCGATACATTCAATAAAAGATTTTTTCCACATAAATTATTGTAAAAACAGGGCAGGGAGCATACATATCTTTGAAGCAGTGGATTAAAGGATTGATTAGTTCACCTCAAAATGAAAATCTCCTAATAATTTACTCACCCTAATGCCATCCAAGATATCCATGTCTTTCTTTCCTCAGTGGAAGAGAAATTAAGTTTGAGGAAAACATTTCTTGATTTTTCTTTGGATAATGGGCTTCAATTGTAAACAACGTTTTAAAGTCCAAATGAATGCAGTTTCAAAGGTCTTTGAAGTACTTCAACGCACTATACAGGTTCCCAGCTGAGGATTAGGGTCTTATCTAGCGAAATGATCAGTCATTTTCTGAAAAAAAAATTATAATTTATATACTTTTTATCTACAATTGTTGGACTACTGGAGCCCATTATTCAAAGAAAAATCTAGAAATGTTTTCCTACAAAAATGTCATTTCTCTTTCATTGAGGAAGGAAAGAAAGACATGGATATCTTGTAAATTATTCGGAAACTTTCATTTTGAGGTGAATTTTAAGGATTTTAAGGATTTTAAATAGCAGTTACTGGTTTGGTGATAGAAAAACAATGAGTGACACAGGCATAGCAAGCAATCTGAAATAGTAATCACGACATTATAGGTGGCTACTAAAAATAAGAGAGTAACTTACTCCACATAACTTAAGTTTTTGAAGTGACTGCTGACTAGTGCAGAGAATGGCACGACACAAACTCTGCATTCACTAGTGTTTTCCAGAAACGTTGCTTTGCTTCTGCATAAAGTTAATACATTAAGGATTTGTTAACAGTGAATGTGAAACTTACCAAGCATGATAATCCTTGGAGTGATAGGGAGGAGACAGCTGGGCCTCTTCTACATCTGAGGGAGTGGTACCGTTAGTCTCCTATGCCAGCAAAGATAAAGAGTCACTCGAAAGAAGGTAACTAACTAGGATAGAAAAAGCTTTATAAAAATTGTTGATAAGAAAGCAATGAGCCTTTTTTTTCTCTTTAGGTTTGTGCATGTTTACTCATAAAAAACTAAGTAACTTACCACAATAACTTTATCAATTACCACTCTAAGTTACATCAATTTTCTCTTAATTAAAATATTGTTCACACAGTGGACAACAGTGACTTTAACTGTTAAGTTACCCAGCATTTAACCAATAATTGAGATAGACGTTAGCACCATGTTATAACTTAACGTTATTATTGTGAGGTGAGGTCTATTAAAGAAAAAATGCTCAACCACCAATAACATAAACCTGACACAAACAAACCTGTATTTACTTGAACAATTGGAGGCTTGTCAACCTGCATTATGTTGGGGGGTGTAAAATGGTACGTAAAGTTAACGTTACTTAACTTACTGATTTTCTGGAAGTCCCGAATCCCCATTAGCAGTTGGTGAAGGATCCGCGATCCCAAGATGGAAACTCCGGCTGAGGCAACGGGTGGGGGAAAAATATTCTCCTGGCTAGCTAGCTACCGATAACTAGGTAAACTGTTGGCTAACTAATACTAATAACGTTTAAAGGCTGTAAAAACGTCTCCGTCGGCGCTCTCACGGAAACGTTTTCGCTGAATTCCTCTCAGGCAAAAAGTGAAAGATATCAACACAAAGACGAAAACAAAATAAATAACGTTACAACCACAAGACAAAGCCGTGTATAAAGAAACGCACATTTGAAAATTACTAGACTTATTAACAGAGCTTAACGTTAAAGGCTGTTACGAAAACGTAAATTCGACTATTAACTTAGCTTTTCTGTCACTGACGACGAAACAGAAATTCAAATGCTTCTTTCGCGCTTTTTTCTAACAGACTCTAGCTTTGACTGCCTAAACCCCGCCCACTCTGACGGCGTTTTGATTTCGCCTTGCAGCTCAGAAACAGCTCTGGAAACTTGCACATTTATCTCTCCTGCTTTCGAATATATATATATACATATAAAAACACTGATTTTTGTAAAATAAAAATCCCATGTTACGTATTTATGAGTTAACCAGGCAGCCCCAATTTTGGAAAGTAATGCACACATAATCTACACATAATAAAAAGGTTTCTTCATTCTGAATAGATACATTAATCAAAACATACTTAGAAAGCTTGAGAGTTTTGGCTCAAATTCAAAACTCATGATTAATCAAATGTTATTAATATTGAAGTATATAACGTTAAGCTAAAAGATAAAAACAACCAACATTAAGAATATATTTATTAAATGTATGTTAATATTTATAGAAAAGTGTGAATACTATTGCAACTTATAACCAATGGTCATGCTTCATTTCAAATCAGAGGATGATATGATATCTCAAAAAATTATGCATTTATGAAGCCTATATTGTTAGGGGAGACTTTGGAGAAGTTTAAGATAAGGATTAAATATGTTTATGCCCTGTTAACACCCATTTACAGTCACAAATACAAACAAACAAAAGATATTTAAATTCTTTATATATATATATATATATATAGAAAGCTCATGCAGCAGGTGCATCAGAGTACAAGTTACAACACAAGGGTTACAAAGAAAGATATGATAAAAAAAGGAAAATTACAGTAGTTTACTTTACTATTTACAGTACTTTAGTGGCTGTATTGTGATTTTTTACAGTAATGCTTTGACTACTGTGATTTCCACTGTAATGCTTGAACTACTGTGATTTTTAAGGTCTTACTGTAAACTTTACAATATTCTACTGTAAAAATCTTTTACAGTATTGTTACTGTGACATCTACAGTAAATAACTGTAGATTTCACAGGCATTTTTTACAGTGTAACTTTTCGTTCAGGAGGCTCATCTGGTGCTCAAGTAACGGTTCAAACGGCCGCACAAAGATGACAAAAGAAGGTAAGCCAGACAATTTAAGTATTATCAGAGGGATTCTGGAAGAAAAAAACCCATCTTTGGATCTGCTAGCTTAGTCAAGGCTGAAGTACACAGTGACAGAAATATGCATGAAATATTACTGACCAGAGAGATTTCACTCACATTGGGGAGTTAAGGACAAAAGATGGTAGGAACAAGTACTTGACCTTCAGAGCAGTCCATGTTGATGCATAAATATGTGTTGTGGTTCCTTTAACCTGCCCCACAGTGTCAGGCTAGGATATGCTCGCAAAGCTTCGGATTTAAAATGCCACCACAAGCATCTGCAAAATTAATTTATAATGCTGCTCAGGACTCTTTAAACCTTCTGTCGATACTTGTGAGTATTACATGTGCTTTCGGGGTGTATAGACATGCTCTTGCCGATTTTTTCTTTTATTCTCCCTGTTTACTGATCTACTTTTTATACAGTACTCTTCACATATTCACTTCACTTATTTACACAGTAGACAAGTGTGTAAGAAAGTACTGTTTCAAAATAGTGATTAAAATCAAAATTGAAACATTGATCAAAAATTGTAATAGTATTTTATTGAAGCATTTCTCTATGATGCCATTGTATGCTGTAGCAAAACGATTTGTACTGTAACAAAGATGTCTAGACCAGGCATTCTCAACTTTAGCCCTCGAGGTCCACTTTCCTGCAGTTTCAAGGTCGGGAGGCATCAAGGCACGTCCGAATCCAATGTTAGCTTCACTTCTTTTTCACGTCATACCTTCATCTGATCGATTTTTTGAAGGCAGCATAGATGTATCCTTCTCCGCCTTGGGCATCCCACAATCCTATTATCCATCAACCAGTGATAGAAATTTGTCTTTGGTTAAAAAAAGTCACATATACACAATACAATCAGACACACAAATCACAATTTAAAATTGATAACTTTTTAACTCCAGATAACTTTCTTTGAACCTTCTTTCATTAAGCTAAATAATAAAGATGGTGTCCGAACATTGTATTTGGTTGTCAGTTTGTTTAAATGTACATATTTGACCAATGTTTTCCACTATTGATGTCATATACAGTAGCAATGAATCATTATAGTAATTAAATATGTGCTTTGTTATCATCAAAGTTCTCTATTTTGTTGTACTTTATTAAACCGTTATGCTGCCTCACAAGTCATTCCGACTTCTACCAAGTTCACAAAACTGATTTCAGCTGCCTTAGCTTTTGGATGCAGCCTTTATCTCTAAACAGCATACATACTGTATCTCTAAGCAATCAGATTGCTCATTCCAGTATGTTTAATTGGGTTGGAGCAACAATCTGCAGGAAAGTGGACCTTGAGGGCTAGAGTTGAGAACCCCCTGTCTCACTAAACCTGGCTAGAAGGCGTGTCTCCAGTACATACTATACTGTATCAGTCATGTTCTTCAATTTTATTTATATTCAATGGCTGATTCCTTCAGTCCTGTTGGCTGAGAGTTTTTCCTCTCCAAATGAAGCACAGTTAGGTGGAAGAAATGTGAATAAAACAATTGAGTATTCCTCTTCCTGAGGCCTTAGATTAGATAGAAGCGCTAGAGAAAAAGTGAGATTTTTCTCTTAGGGCTTCAAATGACTGTGTTTAACCAGAAATTCCCTGTAGTGCTGTGCAAAAGCTTTGCCATGCTATTAAAGCTCTGCTGCACTGAAATATTCAGTGGTTGACGGGAGCTCAAATAGGTATTTCCGTCATGTCTTCTCCAGATATCTACATGCTACTAAGAATGTGAGTCAGATTACAGTGTTTGTTACATCTCTTTCTTGCTGGTGAAGCAGTTTAGAGTTGCTGTTAGGCTCAATGGTCACTCTGGGAGAGGATCTTTTCCATCATGCGTCAAGGCCGGTGATGAATATGTCAATTGAGCACACGTGAGGCAGCGGGATGACTTTACATCGCATTTGCCCTTTCCTGTAGGCTCTCTAGTTACATCCTGCTCAGCTGCCACTGATATTTCTGGAGAATGGCATCATAAATTGCTATTGACCCAATTATCCAGGGCCATTTGCCTATGTTAAGGTTGGTGCCTGATGTACTCTCTGACCTTTGCTCACTGGTTATTCATTTGTGTAACTGTAACATCACATAAAGGCTGCTCAAAGGGCAACATGAACAGTCAAAATGCATGATGGACGAAGAGACAAAACATTTAAACTCACATTACTTTCATTATATAACAACATATCTCTATAGTGTGTATTTTATGATCTGTAAAACTGTATACAGACAAAACAACTGTCACAAAATCAAATATAATCTAAACTGTAATAAAGCGGTAAGCAACAACATTAACACTGGTGATAAAATGAATGTTTTTTTTTTTTTATCAAATCAGCATATTAGAATGACAAAATCAAGTTACAGGTATAACTCAAGTATTTTGAAACGGCTAAAATAAATTGTAATAATATTTTATAATATTACTGTTTTTTTCAAATAAATGCAGTCTTGGTGACTTAATTTAAAACAGTTAAAAAATCTTACTTGAGAGACTTACAGCTACTTGTCACTTTACTCTTAGTTAGGACGAATTCGGTCCAAACAAATGCAAAGTTCTGGCATGAAACTCTAGATGGTACAGGCTAATAGGTAATTTTACTCAACTGTTTATAATCATAATCTGTTCTTAATCATTCTCTACAGGGCACAGCTGATTGGTTCCTGCCGTATCAGTAGCCAATGAGCTCGCTGCTCAACCTTCAAATACTTGAGTAGCATCAGAGCCCGTCTAACGGAGAGCCTTGGAACTTCCTATTAGCCCTATTGTGTATCATCTTGGTTGCAGTTCCATTAGAATTCCACTGGAGGTGATCGCGGGCGAGTGCAGAATGAATGGGAGTCTATGGGGCTAAACGGCTAAATGTGTCTCTTTCACCTGCTTGTCGTTAAATCAACATAGATTTTATTGTTGATAATTGTTCAATATAGATTATAGGCCAAAAGTCGTATGAACGAGTACTTAAGTCCTTTCGATTTCCTACAGGTTAGGTCGTTGTTGGCCGGAACACGCTAGCATTCTGCTATTGTGTGACGTCATCACATTTTTGAACGGATTTTTAGAACAGATAAGTGAACTTAAAAATGCAATTTTCAGCTGAGTGTATTATCTTAGCCATCCCTTTTGAATGCAACTTTCAAATTACTTGACAAAAAATTACATCCTGAGAAAAGTGGATTTCTGGGGGTGAAACCCCATTGACTCCCATTCATTCTGCACTCGACCGCGAGCGCCCCTGCATGGACAGAGACGTGTTACTGCAGCCAGTCCAGAAACCGGAAGTAACCAGCCAGTGCCAATTCTCTTCAATTAGACATTCTCTGGTAGCATTTGCCTTAGCACTGGAGCGCGCTTTCAGAAACCCTACAGCTTTCCCAGCTCCATCTGTATAGATCTGCTACGGGAAATTCATGTATGCAATATTGTACAGTAGCATGTCTTCCTTGCTCACATCAGTATGGCGTATATGAACTGGCAGCAGCAAGTCCTTTACTTGCTCTGCAGCAGCAGCGTAACAGATATATTCTCATGAGAATTGTCATGACAGGACTATACTAATTGTAAAATGAGCACTTTGAGGTAATTAGTGAAAATAACATCATGCAAAATAAAGATGAAAAGTACAGTCGGCAAATTTCTGCTCACTACTTCACTCTAAGAGCAAATTAAGCTGCATTTGATGCTTTTGTTAATCAACTGGCCTGTTACGTGTTAACGGGATGGTTGTGTAACAGTTAATTGAGGTACTTCAGCTAGATGAGCAGGTGGGGGAAACAATCATAGAAACCAGGTCTTTAAAGGAGAACTCCAGTCAATTTTAACATTGAGATCATTTATTTGTAGTTACCAATGGTCGCGCGCATGAACTCGACAATCGACTACTGTGGACTTTCGACCGAAAACAGGAAGTAAATACAGGTATGTGAGCTGGCTGAATTAACATCATTTTTGTTCATTCATCTTTCACATCTACTGCAGTCAGATTGTTCGTGGTCACTCTTAATAACACGACTCACATGGCTGTGCACTTGTAATGACAAATCAAGGATGTTAAGAGGCTAAAAGCAGGTTTAGAACTTGCCTCATTGAAGTCAACAGGGTGCAAATTTTAAAAAGAGGATAACACTGTGTAGGCAACACCTATTTTTGTCGTTTTTGGCTCCGAATGTACAAAAAAATGAGCTCAATGTTAAAATTGACCGGAGTTCTCCTTTAACGTTGAAAACGTTTATTCAGTCACAGAAGAGTGAGGATGTTACAAAGTATAAAATACATGTAAAAGAAAAGAAAACATGAATAATCAGAAAAACAAGAGGGTCGTCAAATTAATGAAATGATCTAAACATAACCCCCTTATCCACTTAACCCAAAACCTAAACTAACTACCAAAAAGAAAATGCAGAAAATAACCTGAAATCTTCGGTGTATTCAACACCTACCTAAACTATACTATAATAACTAAACAAACAAAATAACAATGGATGACGACCACTCTCCGACTAAACTAATCTACCGTTGTCTGTCTTAATTATAGAGATTGAGAATGAGGATTAGACAGCTCACAATACAAGCTTCACTCTAAATGGTCTACAGTTGTAGCCTGGTCAGTTGTAACTGAGTTATGGTCTGGCAATGCGTCATAGACAAATAATTTCCAGAGGGGCGTCACCAATGGACCAATCAGAAAAAAGATCAGAGAGCAGAGCGGCGGAGAAACATCTCAGAGTTTTGTTCTTTGCTTGTTTTTTAACAAAAAGGAAACGTTCAAATCGCTTAAAAGAGAGGCGATATAGCTGATTCGATTGAGTGATTTCGAAGGATTGTAAATGGGCTTGAATGAGCTCTTTGCCAGACTAACTTTCAGAGCAAATCTAAATTTGCCGGATGCTGTCTGGGTTTTCCCATGCTACTACAGTTGGGCTACAGCGTACAACGCTGTTTTAGAATAAGGTAAACTGCGCTCAATTCCAGTCAATAGTCATCATCACAAATGCATAAACAAGTTTAGAAATCTAGCTCTGAAACACATTCCGTCAATAAAAATATCGTCAACCCCAAAACAATTAAGTATCAAAATAATAATAATAATCACAAGACATGCACGTGAACTTAATTCCACCAACAATCAATGCATGTGTGCTGAGATCTGGCGTTGATCTTCCACGCGTCCCTTGAATGGGGCTTTTAAATCAACGGAAACCTCCTGGAATTGGTGGACGTCGCAGGTGATGCATAACACGATGACATCACGCCTGACAAGCAGCCAATGAGTCACGTCCCAGGAGCGCAAATAGAAAAAGAGCACAAAAGAAAAGGGAAAACAAAACACAAACACACGTGGAACGTAACAGGCCATTGTTCTTTTTTACTCCATACATTTTTCAACATCATCAAATCTTTATGGAGGATGAGCATTCTACCAGAAACACACCTTCCCTGTCTAATTAAATGAGTGCAGTCACTTGGAGAGGATGTGCCATTTATAGCTTGCAGCTAATTGTTTTCTAATAAATAATGATTTATGAGAGTATGAAACACGTTTATGACAAAAAAATAAAATGAAATGAGTGAATTCTGTCATTCTGATCAGTTAATTACTGAAATTATTTTGAGTTTCTGATGATTAAATTAATCTCCTTCATTGTATTAACTCACTTTTTAGAGTTCAATCAACTTAAAATTTGAAGGCAACCCAGGTTACTTACTTTTTTAAGTTAAACCAACAATATTTTTTTACAGTGTCCTAATCACAACATTTTTTTCTTTTGTCAAATCAACTTAAATTATTTATTTAGTTCAGATAACATATAATTTTGAGTTTCTTCACTGTAAAAAATATTTTCAAGATTTGTTATCACAACATATTTTCTTTTGTCAAATCAACTTTATAATAATTTATTTAGTTTAGATAACTTATTATTTTGAGTTTCTGATGGTTAAATTAATCTCCTTCATTGTATTAACTCACTTTTTCCAGTTAAATGAACTTAAAATTAAGGCAACCAGGTTACTTACTTTTTTAAGTTAAACCATCAATATTTTTTACAGTGCACCTGTTTCCTTTAAAACACAAACGTGTTTTCCTGCTTTATCACTTCAACTGAGAAAACCACAATAAATTTAAAGGGAATGAAAAGATCCATTTTTTTTAGCAATTATGCTGTGCTGATAGCTAAGGAGACTTTAAACCAAAGTTACAGCCATTACAGAAGTCTAGAGACCTCTCAGAAAAAAAAAGACTTGCCAAAGGCTTAAAAAGACTATCATACGCAGTGAACGGTTATTATCGACATAGCATAACAATGTTGGAGGTCAAAGTTTCCAAAGAGACCAAGATGAAAAATATTCACAAATCTTTTCAAGCATGCAGGCAATGAGATGCAAATTTCTTTCACTGTGTGAAAATGTTTTCAAGACTCATGATTATGTGGGTGTCAAGTAGTGCAGAGGTCGCGTTCGGAACTAACTTGAGTGTGAGCTCATTCGTAGGTTTGTGTTACCATATTAGCTTATGAAACGATCCACCTCAAGCTGCTCTTTCTTGGCACTCGTCAGGTCTTGTCTGTAATCCAAGCAGAATCATACTTTATGCACACCTGATTGCTTTTAAAAGCTAAATACAAGCGATTGCAGCATCTGTTTGGAGGAAGAGATCTCCCCCCCCCCCCCCCCCCAATTAATTTATTCTACAGTTAAATGTGTAGCATCTGTCTTATTTGCAGTAAACCCATACGATAATTTGTCTGTGGGTTAAAGAAAACCCTTGGATATGAATGCAAAAATTAATGGACAACAAATTGTTAATATACTCTCACTATATCTGCTTTAGATGCTACGGTCGACCTCGGGCTCCTCTAGAGAGAGTAGCAGCTGAAAAACACATACAATTCTATCATTTGTAAAGAGAAGAGCTATACAAACCATTATGTTGCATTTTATACAGGGCTTTATTGATTGAGCATAATTTCGATTTAGAGTGAAATGACTAGGGATGTCACGGCATTGGATGTTCATTAAAAAAAACACAGCTCAGATCATTTTGCAGATTTTCAACGTTTTTTTATGGAGCTACACTCTATTTAAGCACAATTCACTGCCAATGCAAACATTCAACTTTTAATTAAAATATAGAATAATTTGAGACATCTGGAAGAATTAGCCTTGGGACTTCCTGAGAGTCATTTTGATTGAAGTAAGCTCTAAAAGTGGGGAAGATTAAGCAAGACGGCAGCTTACCATCTAATAGAATTATCCCACTTATAATAATCATGAAAATAGAGCGATGACTCATGCCAGGTCATTTTTAACCTCTCAGATCACGTTCGATTTAATTTTATTCGCACCCTGATCAGGAGGTGAAATATAACATGGAAGGTTTATATTACTAAACAACATGACCACAATAATGATTTGGCCATTCATATAGTCTTCATTACTCAAGACTGACACCACGTTCAAAGTGTGGTTGGATAGGACCCATATCCACGCTGAGCTTGGAGTCTATTCTCATTCCGACAGTGACAACAACCCACTCCAGACTGCACACAGAATGACAGAATGGTCCTTATCAAAAAGCTGTGCAAAAACCTGTCTCCTGAATGCATGATGCCCCAGGGAGCCAAACTGGACTGCCGTGGGTTGAATCTGAGAGTTTTTTCTCTGAAAAATAAAGGATTCAAACACAAAAATCGTATCCAGGCCTTTGAGGTTCTGGTGAGAATGCAATAATAGCTACAGTCATAGATCTAATTGAGATTTTTGCTCAAGGGATACAGCAGAGTGAAGATTCAGATAATGACAGTAGAGCCTTCCGTGTGACCCTATGGTGGAGGAGATGCTGGAGTTTCCTTCATCATTCCGCTGCAGGACAAGCTCAATAAAAAACAAATTGCTGCTTGACTGAATGGAAGGCTTTACACAACTGCTTTGGGTCATTAGAGATACCATCCAGCCCGTTCTCATCCCAAGGCATCATATACTGACGCTTTTGATATTTCGTCTACATCCAACACACATGGCACTCTTTAGCGTCAATATGAGACGCAGATATATATGGGCCAGAAGGCGCCTCCTAGTTGTGTAACCCTAAACCTACCCCAGAACTAAAAGCTCTGTGCGTGTTATATTGATGATAAAGGGTGTCGTGTGCGCGTTGGATTTAGAAGAAATTTCACTATATGACGCCCTAGGATGAGAGTGCGTTGGACCATCACAAAATCAGGGGCAAATCAGAACTGAACTGAGAATGTTTTTTTTTTTTTTTTTTTTTTTTTTTTAAATTCAGACTCAGTTTCACATCACAAATCACTTGAATTTGATTGTGGTAAAATAGCTTTAATTCAATTTGCAGCTAAATTTTAACTAGAAACGCATACAAACTTTAACCCTGAAATGCATGAAGGTCAATCATTAAAACATATTCGGGTCTTTAGCGATCCAAATCTATATCTAACACAGTTGGATCTCTACTGTGATAATATGAAACTCTCCTGATATTAGAGTAACAATTACAGAAGAATAAAATAAATCATATTTTGTTACCTTTTGGAGCTTGAAGGGTTCTGTTTGAGCAGATGGTTTAATCATCACTGTTTTTGTCAGAGCTCATTTCAGCATCTGACTCATATCTCTAACATATTCTCAAAACTATCATTTTCAACATCTTCAAAATCCACATTTTGATCGCTGACAGCTTCTTTACCAGGTCCACCATCAAGTGACAGTGAATGATTTGATTTTATTCAGTACTTGCAGTAAATAGCTGAGCCATTTCAGGTTTTGCTGATGATAATTCCTATTCTTTTGTTTTCTGCCTGCGGTAACTATGAGTGAAACGTCACTTCATCATTGTGTATCAGGCATAGCCACCATGTGGAATAAAGGTGAATTGCACTTATTCAGTCATCATATATTTAACTATTGTTGCGACAACAAAAAATACTTACACTGTCACACACCTCAGCTCATTAGCAGTCCAATACAATTTTTACAAAAAATATATCTATTTTATATAAAAAAGAAAAAAAAAGTTTTATCGTTTATATATATATATACATAAACGTGATATATAAAATGATAGACCAATATAATGATAGAGTTATATAACATGATATAATAATATAAGTATAATGATATAAGTTATACAACAATATAAAAAAAGCGATAAAATATAGATAGACAGACCTGGCATTCCAATTCAAACTCCAAGTTACCTTCCAGTTGGGTGTGGACAATTCGATTAAAATTCATATTAATTATCATCAATTAAAAAGGTAGAACTTTTCATTCTAAATTTCTAACAACCCTGTCAAAAATGCAGTTATCCAGTTGCTGATGCCCCATTAAGCATCCACTTTCCTGTTAATTAAACAGCACAACAGTAACTAAGACAGGCTCTGGTGTCATATCCCAGCACCAGGTTAAAAGTGCAAGCTGAGAGAGCTGAGAGAGTCAGGTACGATCTGACATGTTGCCATCGATTTCCTGCATAATTTGCTTGCAGGTGACAGGGATAGTGCTGACAGGGGCATGCTACTCTTGCAATCTGCATTCATTCACAGGTTAGGTGAAGATTAGCATTGATTCCTCTGCCATGGGTTGAGCTGGGGGTGGGATGGTGAAAGTTTCCCCACTCAGGAATGATCTATGAAAGACTAAATCAAGAACGACTTTGAAGGAACCATTTCAAACCACTTCAAAGTCACATGACATAATGATGATTGTTTCAACTACCTCCAAAACCAACATACAGAGATCTACCCAACAGCTCGTGAGATGTGATATTACCTCACAGTAAAATGGAGTATGGGCAGTTAATTTCAATAAATTGCAAATGAATGCGTACAAAGATATAAACAGCCTCATTCTGAGCAGCGGGGTGCAGCTTTGCCTTTCATTTCAACTGCTTTGTGGTCCTCAGAGGTGCTATGATGTCATTATCGGAAAATGCTTCTTGATGAGACATGACTTCTTCCATATGACTTTGTCTTTCCTGCTAAAATCATCTTGTTCAAATGGAGGGCTGCTTTTTTTCAGTAAAAAAGTAGGCTAAATTAATATTAGATTCAAAGTGCTATGCTGCACATTTAATCTTGCTATTTTTAGCATTTCATAAAAGTCAATAAGTGTGCTCTCCTTCCGACACACATTTGGTGCTCTGCAGAGCTTTCCGTGTGTCCTGAAGCTTTCCATGTGTAAATAGCTTTTTATCAAATAAAAAGAAATGCCAAAACAGTCATTAGAATGAGATGCTATATTGTCCTCCATACGCAGACTAAAATACAGCAAATAATATTAAAGGTTCACCCAAAAATGAAAATTCTGTCCTTCGTTCAGACCTTCGTTCATCTTCGGACCACAAATGAAGATATTTTTGATGATATCTGAGAGCTATCTGACCCCTCCATATAGCAAGAAGCACTTTCAGACCCCAAAAAGGTAGTAAAGACATAAAATAGTCCATGTGGTTCAACCTTGATTTCACGAAGCGACAAAAATACTTTTTTGTGGGCAAAAAAACCCAAATCTCCTACACTGTTTGTGTTGTAACCAAAGTGCAGCGTTTACGGGTTCTACGTCAGAACGCCGACGATGTTCATGTGAGCACACGGCACTTGGCCAATACAGAGCCAGCGTTCTGATATCTTTATTTGTGTTCCGAAAATGAACAAAGGTCTTACAGGTTTTGAAATGACATAATGAGTTATAATTTTGGGGTGAAATAACCTTTTAAAGAGATTGTTTGCACTTGCCTGAGACATTTCACACATTACAAACATGCACAACAACAAAAAAAAAAACTCACAATCATCACCCTTTGGGAGATAATGATTGTATTTTAAATATGGCTGCTGAATTAATTTAAGTATTAATCAATTACACAAAATCCTGATTAACTAATTGAAAAATCATTATTTGCTGAGAAATGCCAGCATTTACATTTACACATTTTGCAGACACCTTTATCCAAAATGACTTGCAACCAAAATCTTGGTGTTGCAATGCATGCTCTATCAATTGAGAAACAGAAACACCTAAATATAATAAAGACAAAAAAGTGATATGGAAGTCTTTATATTGTTTGTTTAATTTCAGTGTCATTTAACATATGCCTATAATGGCATCCATGCCACAGAATGATTAAATTCATTTTTTTACATATTTAATTTGTTTATTATCATTATACGCCTGTATGTATATATAAAACAAACAAACAAAAAAAAAAAGTTAAATGGAAAGCCCAGTCTTTGAAACTTACAGATGGATACATAAAATGACAAAATACCCAACAGAAATCTGTGCCAAATTGTTATATCATCTACAGATAAGTGTTCAATTCAACAAATCAGAGATAACAACAAAACTAACCTATTATTACATAATTAATATTCATGAGCAACCCATAACCTATTCTGCACTTCACTCTTCCTTTCACAAACAAACAACATGCCGATGAATGTGACAGTGCATATACATCTTTTTTACATACCATCTTTTTAAAATGTGTTTTTTTTTTTACTTTTTTTTTTTTAAATAACATGGTACAAGACACTGACACCACATTAAGCCCCATGGAGCACTTACTTAGTTCCTGCATCACATGACACGTCAGCAGGATTACAACAGCTAATAAAACACTTAAAGAAAGTGCTGAATGGCCTATATTTCTAAAAAACACATAATTCACCAAGGTCTTAAAAAAGAACAGTTATGATTTTGACAGATAGGTCTGTGCTTTTATGGTTGCCTTCGTTATGCCCGGTACAGCTCTTTGATTTATTTTTGTACAGGTAAAGTTATTTCCTCATGGGGGTAGAGATGAGAGAGGAAAATAAAATGACAAATGAATCAACTGAAATGTCTCTCAAGGTGTTATGGAGATATGAACACATATATTGCCATTGGGTTAGGGTGAATTTATCTTTAATTGGTCCATGAGCTGCTATGAGTCAGATGCAGAAGTGAAAGGGCAGAATCTGACCCGCTCTGTTTCTGAGAATTGGCTCAAACTCTTCAAGTCCATTACTGAATAGGCCTTTATCAGATCAATACCTCTGGGCCAAGTGGATGGTTAAGCAATGCATGCAAAACTAGACTAGCAAACTAGACCATTAACAGTCTCAATAGCTCTAATTCTTGAGTATTTAAGTAAGGCTGTGCAGAACTAATTATAAATAAAGATTCTTAACCATTTTACAATGTCAGGCCCCCTTTAAAGACAAACATTAAAAACAAACTGATCCAACCAGATCCCAGAGCTAATGAACCCTTCCAGGAGACACAGGAGACAATACGGTACAGGAAATCGAAGGTCTAGATGCACTTATTGAAAGAATTTCCCCCAAATACGAAGAAAACTAAGCAGCTAAGTAAATTATGTTAAGGAAAGAATGTGGTAAACAACAATATCAGGTGCTCACATTGGGACTAATTACAAATCTGTCGCATTCAATTCGCATTAAATTTGCAGTGCAGATAAAAAGAAATAGGCAAACAGTTCTAAATGAAAAGGACAATACTGTAGCGGTGATTAACTACCTTCATGTGGTAGTTGCCGCAATACAATTGTCTTTTTGTAGAACTCAATTGCTGTTTTTTTTCTTCATAAAGTGTGTTTATGTTTATTTCAATATTTTTTTACTTTATAATTCATTGAGAATTATTGGTCACACTTTAAATTAAGGTCCAGTTTTCACTATTAATTAATTATTGACCATGATTTTTGCCTCAATAAACTCCTAATTACTGCTTATTAATAGTTAGTATGGTTGTAGTTATAGTAAGTTTAGGTATTGGGTAGGATTAAGAGATGAGATTATGGTCATGCAGAATAAGGCATTAATATGTGTTTTATAAGTACTAATAACCAACCAATATCCTAGGAATATGCAAGCTAATAAGCAAAAAAAATATGAATGGATGAATGGATAGATACATAGATGGATAGATATAAAGATTTCTCAGAATAAAAGGTGCAGATTAACACACTTGCCAAGAGAATGTGTTGACTGTAAAAACAGACTTTCCGCTGGAAAGAGTGATTAAAGCTGTTAAATGGATTTCACGCAGAAAAGAGGAAATAAAAGAATGAACGAGATAAAGAAAAAAAAAATAGATTTGCTACCCTGGATGGAAAATCTGTAGGAAAACAGACATTCGCTATAGGGGGGTGGGAGGATGAGTGTAACTGCCGCAGTGTAGACCTCCCCTCTACTGCTCATTTGTTCGACAGCACACCCCTTTCCCTTCCCAAAGTACCCTGAGACTGCCACTCATTTTGTGAGCTTTAAAGAAGCACCCAGCAACACCAACAACTCCAAATTGTCAACTTAAGTGATTAAATCGACAGACATCCATAATCTTCTGTTACCTTGGACCAAATGGGAGATAAATCCCCTGCAATCCCTGGAGTGAAACTCAGAATTCATAAATGCAAAGGTGCAAATAAACAGCCAGCAGCTTTGATAAGGAACAGCACACCTTTGGAGTAAACTGCTGAGGCGGCAGTATTGTTTGAATAAGAATGGGTTTTGATGTAATATGATAATGGTGGTGAAATGAGGCAGTGCATTCAGTCTTTTTACAAAGGATGTTGTGGGGCATCCTGATGTAATGCTTTAGCCAGCCGTAAGACGGTAACAGGATAGGAGAAGGACAAAGAAATAGCAGTCACTTAAATATTCCAGTGAAATATGGTTCAGCGTGATTCGCATGATATAGACAAATTACAGCAGCTCACAAGAAATAAATGAGGTTGCAATGAATCTGGTGAGCTTATCTAAATCTGAGAGGTTGATAACGTCATTATGAGAAGGTACATGCAGCCCAATCAAAAATAACCAATCGATATTCATTAACAATTAACTAAATGTAATAAAAGCTGATGCATTTTTTTGTTAAAATACGTTTATCACAGCTTAATGTTCAGAGATACAAATATAAATGGTGAGACTGAATGTTTGCGAGCATGTGCTGAGTCCTCCGAAAAAAATAAAAATAAAAAAAATAATAAGATACATTAAATATAAAAATATAAATTAGGTCCGTCAAGCGATTAATCGCGATTAATCGCATCCAAAATAAAAGTTTGTGTTTACATAATATATGTGTGAGTAGTGTGTATAATTATTTTGTACATATAAACACACACACACATGCATGTTTATATTTACGAAATATTTGCATGTATATATTTTTAATATTAAGTTTTTGATAACAAATTTTTCTTAAATAAATACATGCATGTGTGTGTATTTATATATACAAAATTATACACACTACAGGATTAATCACGATTAATCGTTTGACAGCCCTAATATAAATATATTAAAAGATACATATATTTATACAAAATATATAACAACACCACACTATGTATTCCTTTACAAACAGCAACAGTCCAAAACGGACTAAATGTAAATTGAAGAGATAAGTAATTACAGCAGTTTCTTGTCAAGTCAACTTGATGCCACTAGGGCAAATTATGAATCATTCCTCATAAATAAAATCAAAACGCAGTGGGTCATATAGACATGGAGAGCACTGACCCATTACAGAATCAGGAACACAGCATGGTGTAACAAAGCTCACCACTAAATGCTCTAATCTGTGCTGAAGCTGTCCAGCTCAAACCAAGCTAATCCACCTAAGAAAGACAAGCCAGATGGTCACATGCAACTGCTGAAGTCCTGTACAGGAGCCTGATGACACGTCTGAGGTTCATGCTTGTATTTATCTAGTGCCTTGAATTACAACCGTAAGCTCTGTGAAGAGGCAGCAGGCGGCAGCACCTGGCTCTCTAAAGCGGATGGGGTGACAGGCTTCGGCGTTCCACAGAATGGTAACCTTGCAATTCCTGGAGCACCAAAGCACGTGGAGCGTGGTCATAGGGGTGTCATGATACAGAGTTACACTCTCCTACGGAGATCACCAAGCTTCGATCGCCATCACTCTCTGAGGAATGTCGTAACTCTAAATCAAACGTACACGCTGGTAACTGCACACCCATAGTTCAAGGACTTTGACTGCTGCCCATGTTGGAACGACCTCATGGGACTCAAATCGGCACGTGTGAGGAATCATTAAAAGAAAATTACCAGCAGAACACCTAAATGATCTCTCAGCAGGAGCTGCATCACCAGAGGACAAGGCGGTTTTGGCTGCAACTACTCATGCGTACAGAAACACAAAACTAACCCATAGCCCTTGTTTTGTTTTTGTTTTAAAGAGCAATTCAGAGATTTCAACATCATTCGGACAGTGTCATATCAAAGCTCACAACCTTTGACCACAATCCCACTGCTACAGACTGGGTTAATGCCCCGTTGAACTGCGAAATCGCCTGTGGGGGGTGTCACTCTGGGTTAATCTCTGGTGAAAAAAGATCACACAAGCATCATGATAAACAACTGAATTACCTGCCCTTCGACACTGCCACATGTTGTTCTCCTTTGCACACACACCTTTTAGACTTATATCTCAGCCAAGATCAAAAGTCTCAGGACACTGGTAACGTGACAGGCAACCCGTCCTGGATTTTACTGAAGCTATAATATGCATTTAATCGCACATATCTTTTTGTTGTATTAGACAGAGAGGTGGATAGATGAGGGAAGTATTTTAGGCAGTGTCAGACTCCAGACCTCTAATAGTGCCCCAGATGCGCCCCAGATATTACTTTCGGAGAGTACGAGAACCTTGTTAGCTTGCGCGATTAACGTTTACGCATGAGTGCCTCTGCACAAAAGACTTAGCCTAATGTCCTCCACACACTCTCCCCCATCAGCTTTTAATCCACTACCTCCATCGTTCTGAGATATGCTTCGCAAAAAAGTGAGTGACAAAAACATGCCCTTTTCAATCTGACAGACCGTCCTCATAAATCAACAGCGATCCATATAATGCCAAACATGCATGAGCAAAATGAAACAGAAACACCATAAATAGAGTGTTCATTGAAGCAATAGAAATCTAAATGCATTTAACGGAATAAGTTGAAGGCAAATCTCTCTCACTTCAGTTCCCAACAAACTTCACAGTTGTTAAGAGTTTTAATTGAATGTGATTAGAGAGAAAACATGAACTGTTTTATAACGATCCTTGTATAACCATCACAACATCTCATCAAAGCAAGTCGCAAGCTAAACCCATTCTAGGAGTGTGGCACAGCTTTCCCAGGGTGCCCCAGGAGACTCAAAGGCAGCCAGAAATAGTAAGAGTACGTAAATGATAGCATGACTAGCCTGACGTAACATTAGAAAAACACATGACAGAAAAGTCCCAGTGCCGGCACGGGGCACTCTGAGGAGCATGCACCATGACATCTCAATATGTTGCCATCAGAGAACAAATAACAGAATTCTGACCATTAAGTGCCCACAAATCTTCAGTACCTCACTACCTGTAAAGGAAGAACAGAGCAGAAGAACATTCAAAGCGTGACTTACCCAGAAGATGAGGTTGAAGACAAACATCATGTATTTCAGACAGCACAGGCAGCCTCTGGCCATGTTGCACTTCTTGAACTCTAGAAGGAACACAAAGGATAGATCCAGATAAAAGACCACGTATTTGCTGCCTTTAGGAGCCTTGTACTTGTTACTGCTTTTGTCGTCGCCAGCCGCCCCGCTTTGGGCAGCAGTTTGCGCACGTGGGCCAGTGGACCCGTAAAAGGCGCCGGCGGTAAAGCCTCGTCCTCCAAACGGCCGCCCGGAGGTGGAGGCTTGGGCAAAGTCTGAGTCGTGGCTGTCCACTGAGGGGCTACGGTGGATGGCAGATTCTTCGCTACTTGACTTCTCCATGCTCTGGAACGGAAGCCACGTTCTTTATTTCATTCTCTAGCATGTCTCTTGGAATAGCCCTTGAGCAGAACCTTGAACTTGCGCTCTAGTGCTCCAAAAAAAAAAACTAGTCTTTCTTTTTCACACAAAATATCAGGATCAGGTCAATCAGACAGTTGCTTTGCAAAATCACTTTAGTGGCAGCTTGCACCGTAGCCTTGCCGTAATATCCAGAAGCATTACTCCCACAAGCAGGTGCACGTTGAGTGTAACTGAAGTTTAAGCAGTATTCCTTCACCCTACGCCCCTCTTTACCCCTCTAAAAGAGTGTCCACCCCCAGCCCAAGCAATGTCCGGCTTGGTTCAGCTGCTGCTCAATCCCACACTCCTGCTTGCTGACCTCAGTTGATGAGTTCCCACAGCCTTCTAACTTCCACCCCCGTTCTCCTCTGAGGATTTTGCGCTCTGAGAGACTCTCTAGATCTCCCTTTATTTATTTTTTTATTTTTTTTTATCCTTGTTTGCCTGAATCAATCACGCTGCTCTGATTTAAACACTCTCCGGCACGACATTCTGTTCCTCGCTCCTCTCCTCCTCTCTCCGACTGTGCTCTCAATCACTGCTCTGGTGCTGATACACGCTATTATCAGCAGCCGCATCTAGTGGGCATTCCCTCCCAACCTAGCGCAAAGCTCTCACCTCACTCTCTCTCTCTCTCCTCTCAGCCCCTCCCCTGCCACTCAGCTATTGGTCCTAGCCCCTCCCCTAGCCAATACAGCAGCTTTAATGTGCTTATCATCACTGTGCTTTATGCCTATACATGTTCAGTGCTGTGAACTGCGCTGACTGGCCGGGGGAGAGTCTGGGAGGGCTACGATGAATTAAAAAATATCACGAGCTGATGGAAGAGGAGTGGGACCGGGGGGTTGGGGGTATGGGCGAATGGTGTGGTTGGCAGGGAGATGAATATGAGACCAAGCACACAGCTGCACATTTGACTATAGCAAGGGACTGTGGATATGTTCATAAACACAAGGAGCTTTGAGTTGCAATAAGTGCAAAAATAAGGATCTGAATTGAATAATTTAATCCGTAAATTACATTCATGGGTTAATCAATTACTATGTGATCATATTTGGAGGTTGGTGTGTGACGAGAGTTTACTACTGCAAAACCCTTTATCCATACTCTCCCATTGCCATTTAAGAAGCATGGATAAACTGGCAGTGTATCAGCCTCAGGAATTATGGCACCATTTTAAGCATTGACACTGGATAGTAGCTAGAAGATACTTCAAGCTTTTCTGCGGAACATAGTTACATCTCGAGTACCTGATGCATTGCTGTGCGCTCACACCAAACATGTGTTTTATACATACTGTAGACCAGAGTTTGCTAGACATAAATGGTGCCGGTCAAAATGACCGGCAGAGTTTTCGTTTTACGGACAATTTGACGATATGCCGGTCAAATATCGCCTCTTAATCAGTCAAGTTGAGGTATACTGGAGGCAGGCTGTGTACACCAATCCCTCTTCCCCACATAAAATATCTGAATGATAGCCAATTGTTTTTACTCAAGCGAGCTTAGTTATACACTCTCAGTACATGTCTCATTTAGCTGGTACATTTCAATTGGCCACTGTGAAATGACTCCTTGTCAAATGAACTGGAACAAACAAATGACTAGGCCTTTAACATTGTCTCACGTCATTTTGGGCTACTTTTTACGCTTTTTAAGCCGTGTCTTTTGCACGCTCAAGTTTGTTATTTCAATTGTAGGCGCGCGCGCTCATAATGGAAGCGACCCGCTCGTTTTTTTCCAAGCGCATCCGCGCTGCATCGAGATAAAAACATCTCGGTGTGGATTGAGGTTGGGCTGCTATTTTTACTTAATGAAAAATCTTACACTAACAACAACAACAAAAAAATCACCAGTTTTTGAAAGCTTTGTTCAAATGGATATGTGTATCATTTATTCTGCTTTTCTCTCACTGTCAGAAAGCAGCAGGTGCGTGAAAATTTGAAAAAAAAAATTATGTTAAAATAAACCCTTTGATAAAAATAAATAAATAAATAAATAAAATGTTTATTTTTAACGGGTCATAGTATAAAATAGAATTTTATTTTTAATTAATGCAAATTCAATATTATAATCGTATCAGTTAACGGTTAATAATCGATTAACGAGCAGAGGTTGTCGGTCGGAAAATTAACAAAATGAGCATCCCAACTGGATACATTTCTTTGAAATCACACATGAGGACTTCACAGGCTGTGGAGAAATGCAATCCTCCCACTGATCCATATAATGTCATTACATAGATCAGTAAATGCTCCATAGCCACGGGGGGCATCACATCGCAGGCTTACGGCATCGATAAGAGGAGCGGTGCCCGGCCCGCAGACTCAACGCTTGTAAAATGGCAAATAATCCCTCTGATCTGTCGGTGTATTTTTGCTTTACACATTTTAGGCTTATTCTCAGATTCAGATTGTGTTACGAACGGGATTATTAGGCCATTTCAATCAGACAATTTGACCGGAGATATTTGATTTTGCACATTTCATCCTCACATATTACAATGTACCCCACCTATGGGGCATGTTGGCACATTTCACTTCCATTCTTTCAGGGTAAATCAAGAAAAAAAGTATACACTGTAATTGTACATGTGGGAAAAAATAAATACTCTAAACCCTAAGTAGATTTACACAAACTGAGAAAGTCAAAAAGAGTTAGCCTACTTTGTGCCCCGCTCTCCCCAATTACTAGACAACGGAAACCCTGCTGGACTGTAAATGTGCATAGTTCCAATTTCCTTTAAACGAGTTCATAAGTCAAGAAAATAGTTAATTAAACATGATTTAATGACTTGTAAATGGAAGTACACATTGATGGCCTAAGACATGAAACGATCGCGGTTTGTGTGAGAAAACAAACAGTATTTATTTATATTGTTTTTAACTCTTGTAACCACAGCCACGTCCAAGTGATCTGAGCGTGTGGGAGCTTCAATCTGTGCAAGCGCCAGAAAGCGGCGGAAGTGATCTCTTGCGCATGCACGTCAGTCATTGTTTACACAAAACAGAGATTGTAAGACGACTAATTAAAATGCTACTAATTTGCGCTTATATGGGATGTTTAAACCATTGTAAACGAAAACAATTACATATGCTCTCGCGAACTCATCAGGAAGTGGTGAGTTTTCACTTCCGGCTCTTTCCGGCGTTTGCGCAGACTGAAGCGCCCACGCCCTCGGATGACTTGGACGTGGCTGTGGTTACAAGAGGTAAAAACGATATAAATACTGTTGGTTTTCTCATCATTTCTCGTCTTAGGCCATCAATGTGTACTAACATTTACGAGTCATTAAATTGTGTTTAATTTGGACTTCTCTGTGCATGCTCTTTCAGGAGGACCCCATAGACCTCCATTATATGACTGACAGACAAGAATGGTTTGACGTAAAAATATCAAAATTTAAACTACTGCGGAAACAAAGACACCTACATCTTGGATGCCCTTGAGGTAACCAAAAATTAACTTCAAAGGGAACTATCCCTTTAACTCTCCCAGCATCTGACCAGCTCTCAATGAAAATATCTGTCATTTTGCAGTTGAATCTTCTGATTATTTTCTAACAGATAAACAACGGTCAACCGCGGGAAATGTATCAAAAGAATAGGCTAACGCGAAAATCAGTGCGGTCAATATGACCGTCTATGGCCGAAATAGGTAAAAATGTTCTTTATTTATTTATTTATTTTTTTTTTTGTTTTACTTATGTGTAATTTATGTTAAAAACAGTTTAAATCAAAATACAGACAATTTTAGGGAAAGTCAAGTAGCAGGATTTTATGTATTTTCAACAAAGTTACTGAAGATAAAAAACTCAAAACAGTCAAAATGACCGCCATGGCCGTTCTAGTGTTAAGGGACCATATAACCCAAAGCATCAACCTTTAAGGTGATCCATACTGTTTGTGCTGCAAATGCTGAGTTTAGAATTTTCAGAATAAAAATAAAATCTCGTCTTCCAGTTACTTCCTGAGGGATGTGGCAAATGAAAAACGTAAAAATATTGCCATAGACAAAAATGTACAAATCTTAAACCATGATCTATCTTCAGACAAGCATATCATAGAAACTTGGAGGTGGGCCACAACAAACAATGTGATGTAAGCATCATTTCCAAGCATGTTTTCAAAAGACAAGGTAGAAATCTAGTTCATTTTACCGTCACGCCTCAGAGACTCTGGACTAAATAGTCAGTGGGCACTAATGAAGCATTTCAATCTGCAAGTGTGAAACGGTTAATTTGGCAACTTAGAACAGCGAATCAGCCAGCTGTCATCGATCGTTGTGTCTCATCACAATACTGCCTCTAATTCACTGTGCCACCTTTGCTGCAGATATCCAAAGTGCACCCTGTGTTTAGTAGTATGATTCACAGCTTTAAACATCCCCTAATATCAATGCTATTGACAGCGCTATAGAAGGTCTTGATTGAAGAATCTGGCTTTATTCAGAGCTGGAAACCCCATGTGGAAAGCTTCACAATGCAGAGCCCTTCGGGTTGAAGTCATCAGTCTGCTAATGCCTGATTCAATATCGCCTGCGTCAATGCTGGCACGTTGGTAACTTGACGGGCATTCGTTAGGCCACCTCTCGAGCCATCTACTCTTGATTCTGTCCTGTGCAGAGAGCACACGCTCAAGATCACACGCCGAACTCGATACCCACAAGAGACCGTGCTCATACTGACTGACAAACACACACACACACAAGCAAGAATGAGTTCTTGACATACACACACAAAAGTTGTCTTTGAAGTTTGAGAAGAACGGCGGTGACGCAGGGATTGATCGGACTGCAATTTACAGCACTGGCCTTAAGAACATGAATTTGCATGCATGCATATAACAATTACACAATCATCTCAGTTCTGAAGGTGAAAACATTTCAATTTCGTTACTGTAATATGGAAACATTATAATATTTGACCCTTACAGTATTTATACATCGTTGTATTTATTGAACCAAATTTTAAATATATACATTTTAATTTAAAAAGGATAAAAAAACAGGATCACTTTCATAGCTGTACAGTAATGAGATATTAGGGAGTGAATTGTCTTTTTACTACTGAAATAAGTGAAACATGAGCGAAGAAAACATGAACTAAATTAACCGAGAGAGCATACCAAAACTGATTTTCATATGACAGATCAAATTGTTATGGTTCATTATTTGCGGTTTCATAAGGATTATATCATTTATGGAATTTCTCAAAAGGAGCAACTTACATTAGCAGTTGAAAAAAAAAAAAGTAAATTAATTAAATATAAGTTAGTTTAGGAAATATACCACAAAAAAAAAAAGAAAAAAAGAATGAGACTCCATTTTAATTGTAGCCACATTATACAAAGACAATATATGCACTTTTCCAGTAAAACAGTTAAAATTATTTAAAAAAAAAAAAAAAAAACATACACAAAAATATAAATAAATGATCATTAGACATTTAAAGTAACCTCAGAAATTTTCAGGAAAAAAAAATAATGTAAATGTCTCTTTCTCGCTACATGCCCTAATTTCCGAAAGACATAAATCTGATAACCAGACCCAAACATACATTTAACATGATTCTTTGTTTCCATGCATCTCTGATAGCTACAAATAAAACATGCAAAAATTCAAACATGCACAGAGGAAGGGACTTTGAGAGATCAAGAGACAAGTAAAAAAGGCTTCAGAAAAAGAAAAACTGATTTTACACTGCTGTTCCAGTATGATACAATCATGTCAGTGTGAATCAATGGAGCTTAAATGATAAAACAGAGTGGTCACTGCCTCAGTAGGTCCTTTCTGACAGTTCACTCCACTAAAAGCCAAAGAGTCGGACGAAACAGTGGGAGTAGAAGATACTTCTAAGACCCACTGAGAACCATTAAAAAAAGCAAGTTCAAAGAGTGCCTGAGTGGATTATTGTAATTCTACATGCTTGAGTGATTACAAAGACATAAAAAGCGATCGATGCAAACGCAAGAATCTTATCTTCACTAACTTAAATCTTAATTTTCTGCTTTTATAAGTTGAATGTCTTTAATTGCACTGTGTTCGAGATCTGGTAGCTTTACCAAGACATTATCTGAGAGATTAAGCAATCTAATTTTGCTGCAATAAGGATGGAATAAGTGTTTTCGGTCATCTATAAAAGCTTTAGTTCATTGTTGAGGATTGTAGGCCTAGGGCATACAAAATGTCAAGAAATCAGCTGCTGAACGTTTAAGACCAAAATGCATTACAAAAAATCCAGTTAATTAATCCAGTGACTGTCAAAATGCCATATGACGCAGACCAATTTGATATGGTTTATTATCCACTACAGCAGATTATGTACAAATTTAAACTTCTCAGAAAAACGACAGACTTTAGCAGCTGAGAGAAATACTCAATTTATGGGAGGCAAACAAATAACACCTGGAACATCACGTTCTGTTCAGAAAACCCATTTGAAAGCAAAGGCCAAGAGGTCAAAAAGATGTTCATCCAATCTGATTTTGAACAGCAATGAGTGGAGTGGTGCAATAATTACACTTGGAAATGCACAGCTAACTGTTCCGAGACACAGTTGCTTGTGTGTTGTGTACATATGCAGGTGTGAAAACAACCATACTCCTAAACCAGACCACACACCTCTATGAAAAATCTCTCTGAACAAACAAATGGCTGTCAGACATTTGGGCCTAATAACAGACCGTCTCCGAAGAGTCTGGCAATTGGCAGAGCAGCATTTTGGCAAAGGTTATAATTAAAAATCCACGTCAACAGGCTCTCTTTAAACGCAAGTGAACAGACTAGGACTTTACTCGAGTCACATGCCAATTTCATGTGATATTTGCTGATAAGCCTGGGCTTTTGTTAAGTCTGGATATTTCATCAAAGTATAGATGAGTCGATAACAAGGTTCTCACTCATTACAGAATTAGGGGAAAAAATATGGACAAATTTGGAGGACACAGCAGCAAAAATGTCTGCTAGGAACTGTATATTAGGGGTTTATTATGTGATTATTTCAATATACTCTACTGCAGGGCTTCAATCAATACTGTAAGTAAAAGAAAACAAGATGTTGTTCTTTGTAATGCAGATAATGCTGGTCTGATGATGTTTAATAAATTAATCTATTTATAGGGACAATCAAATACTAGAAAAGAAGGACATGTCTGCTCTATTGTGTTAATATTTGATATAAATCCAGCATATATAGCATATATTTTTATTTTAGTATATATTTTACCTCCATTTAAGTCAAGAATGACTGTTTGCAATTCATGTTAATTCTGTAGCTTCTGGTGATTAACAGAAAAAGAAAATAATTTAGACCAAGCCTTCAGTTTTACAGATATCAATGGTTAAAGGAGTAGTTCACTTTTTAAAAAAAACTTTTGCTGATAATTTACTCACCCCGATGTCATCCAAGATGTCTATGTCTTTCTTTCTTCAGTCGAAAAGAAATTAAGGTTTTTAATTTCTTTGATGAAAACATTCCAGCGTTTTCCTCCATTTAATGCACCTCAATGGGAACCAAACGGTTCAAGGTCGAAAAGACACTTTTAGTACAAAACTGCTCTGTCAAAACTGTTCAAAGGGCTTTTAACGATTCCAGATGATAAATAAGGGTCTTATCAAGCGAAACGATCGTTCATTTAATAAATGAATAAATAACAAAGTTTAAGTTTTATAAGCTCAAATGCTCGCCTTGCTCTGTTCTGTGACGCACGTTTGTGACTCTCCTGTTTGAACTCGTTCATCAGAATGAACAAATCTTTTTCCGAGTCATTTGGTTCATTCAACGAACGAAACGAACGAAATGACTCGGAAAAAGATTTGTTAATTTTGATGAAGTTTGAACGGGAGAGTCACGAACACGTTTGGTTTCCATTGAAGTCCATTATGGAGAAAATCCTGGAATGTTTTCATCAAAAACCTTCATTTCTTTTCGACTGAAGAAAGAAGCCATCTTGGATGACATGGGGGTGAGTAAATTATCAGCAAAAGTTTTTTTTTTTTTTTTTAAGTGAACTACTCCTTTAAGGCTCTTTCAATAGAAATAAATACTATCTGAAAATGGTTTAAATAAATAAACAAAAAAGCTGAAATGTGGGCCTATAACTGAAGCTGTAAAGTTGTATAAACTGTCATTTTAATGGTGAGACTACTTTTCAAGTAGTTTGGAGATTACTTTAATTAAAACATTTGACATTTTTATTACACTTTATTTCCAATATACTGTCGGTGCATTACATGCAAACATTCAAAAACCTACATTCTCTAGCAGCAGCAGAGTCATGCTATGAAACTATAATAAAAGTTTACTTTCACACTGGCAGGTTTTGTCACGCAATCTGAAAGAATATTTCAGATTGTCAGTATGAAATCAGATTGTCAGTATATGAAACTATTCAGCAGGCAGCATGACTCTGTGACCTTATGCGAATGGTGCTGGGAGACAAATGACAGGGCTGGGCCTCCTGTCAGCTCTACACTGACAAAGCAACAGACCACACAGGTAGGCAGGGCGAGAGAGAGAGAGAGAGACAGAGGGAATGTGAATGAAAGAATGAAGGAAACAGAGACCCGGGCACCTCAATCTCCAGTTTAAACAGCAAACCCGCGGCCTCATCCATCAGCATAACAGCAGATAAGCATGTACGAGTGCGAGAGGACAGAACAACCTAAACAAAGTAGAGCAAACAAACTTCAACCCGACATTAGCATTTACAACCTCAGAGGGAACGCCTGGCCTGCAGAACCTAACTGAAGTTGACTTTGTTCAAGCACTGTATGAATTCTCTAATAAACAAGATGAAAAGTCCTGAAGCATGTGTAGATTAATGAGAAAAGCGGCTTCACACTTTTTGGTCAACAGGGACTTCTTAATAATTAAATTAATGAATAATTGCACATGAGAAAAAAAAAAAAAAAAACATTGAGTCAAAGATGCTGGGTATTCATTCATCATCACTGAGTTTAATTGATGTTCACAGAGCAGATTCTGAGAAATAACTTTTTTGATAAAAGTGCTACGACATATGAACAGTGTGCATAAATAGACTATTAAAAAGCTAATATAGGCTAATGTTCAGCTAACTGGTTAATTGGTTATTATTGTATTTCGCTAGAAAGAGGCTGCAGAGTAATAAAACACAACTAGAAAATTATACAGATTGGTAGTCATTGAGCCTTATAAGTGGACAAATTGAAAAGCTATGCATAGACAACAACCCCACTGACTGAACAGAGTCCCACACTGGAGACTAAGGGGCTGTTTACACGACACAGTTTTCAACTCATTTTATGAATTTGTTTTCTCATTTTATGAATTTGTTAATCATACTGTTTCTGCCTTTCCTGTTTTAACCTGTGAAGCACTTTGGGTCAACTGTTGTTTGGTTATATGTGCTATACAAATAAAATGACTTGACTTGACTACTAAAAAAAAAACCTCCCAAAAAAACGCAAACGTTTTGTCCATTTACACGAAAACAGCGTTTTGGAGGCCTGAAAATGTAAACTTTTGAAAACGTGTTTTAAAGTGAAAGTTTTCGAAAATGCAACTCTTATCGTTTTCATGTAAAAAAGCAAATTTGCGAAAACGGCGATGCCATGCACCTACATATAACGTGTTGTCTAAAGGCGCAAAGTGTTTTTTTTTTATTTGGTTTTTTTAATTTTTTTTATTAGAGACATTGCCAGCTACTGGCCTGCATGCACAATACAATTTGTTTTCGACATTTTCAAGAATCTGTGTTTTTAGTACATTGTCGTAATTGATTTCAATGAAGTTTGATCTTAGCATGTTGCTATGTTAATGCTAATCAAAATCAAAATGATCAAACTCTCATAAACAAATATGCATTGCTAGCACAATAATCTGTATTAGGTAAAAAAAAAATCTATTTGAAATAGAAAAAAAAATATTTTAACATTTATTGTAAGCATTTAATTGGAACTGACATTTCTCCCACTTCACTAAGCTTGTTGCTGTGCTTTATCGAATTTCAATCAAGATGCCTATTCTTTTAATTCTCTCATTTCTCTCGGTTTGAATGAATGATTCAACGACTCACTCAGAAATACTTCACTTGTTTCATTACTTGATGAATCAGTAGCTGCGTTTACGTGGACCTTATAATCTATATACTTATAATCGGACTGACGGCTCAATCAGACTAAAAAACCTTAATGTAAACACCTAAATCGATCGGATTGAGCTCGATCCGACTGTAATTTCGATCGGATTGAAAGGGGTGGTTTAGTCCTTTTGTAATCCGATCGAGAGAACATGTAAACACTTCGATCGGATTGAAAACCGAAACTAAAAGGACCGCACATGTGCAATGACGTTGAAATAGCGTATGACGTATGATGCACGGAACAAGCTGTTCTTCCTATTGAATAAAGTGTCATATAAAAGAATGTTCCGTTATTTAAAAATTCTCATTTCATTCAGCGTCTGTGAAGTGAAGCAGGACAACGTCCCACCAGTGCTTGTTTTAGCTTCTTTTGGGCACGGGGTTTTACTGCGTGATAAATATAAGAAGCATGGCAAAACGGTTCATGCTCATCGTCTCCAAATCATGACCAGAGACAGATAAATATTAAGTCTGTTGTTTAAAACAAATAAAGAACCAATAGAGGAGAATAGTTATGCGCAAACAGTGGCATATTCGTGCAGTGCGCGCATGTCAAAAAAATCTATTCCGATTTGAATCTTGTGACATATAAACGTGCACATCAACCCGATTACTTTATTTTTCATTCACGTAAACACCTTGATCGGATTCATCAATCTTGTTGATTTCAGTCCGATTGTGTCCATGTAAACGTAGCTAGAGTTTTCGATCAAATCTATTAATTAAATGATTAAATGACAAATAATTTGTTTAAACAGTTACTTATCGCCACTTATTGGTGTAACAATGTAATTGATACAATCTGAATTTGAGGTCACTTTCAAAATGATTTACTCTATTTGGATCGCTACCATAAACAGAGTTTATATCTGAACTAAAAACTTTTAACACGGTACTTCTGTGATATATATATATTTTATTGTAACACACACACACAAAATGACTGTGTGGTAAAAAATAAAAGAACTATTCATGACAACTGATCTCTCTCTCTTGCTCAGAGCCAATGCAGATTTGAACGTTTGCTATGATCGTGCTTGTCAAAGGTTTAATATACAGGCATAGCCATTTCATTGACATTTAGGAATTAGATTGCATGGGTGTTTGGGGATCTTTTAATGATTAATTGTGCAGCTCCACTTCATGGGTTCAATGTCTTGTGAATGCGTAGGTTATCTCTGTACCTTATCTATAAATAGTGTATATTAGTTTGTATTAGATAAGGTATAGCAGTGTACCTCTGAGCGTACAGCACTAGGGAGAAGCTAAATAGATCATTTTTAATTTGTGTTCTAACAGTTTAGGCAGCTCAATCATTTTTGGAAGAAAGTAATAACCAAGAACAAAATAACCAAGAACATTCGATCTACTGCTTCAATAATTACTGTTAAAAAAGCAGCCTAGCTCAGACATACTTCAAATATTGGATTATTTGAATGCTTCTTGAAGTGTACAGATGATGAAATCTGATGGAAACAGCACACATCCTTTCCCAGCACACATTGATATGGGAAAACTCAGATTTGTGAAAATCTGCAATGGGACTGCCAAACTGTCAAAAAGTTAGACCTTGCGAAATGCTGAAGATGACCTTCACTCATCAAATAACAACAGGTTCCTGTTTGCACCTGCAGCCTAAAATCTGCTCAGCATGGAATACGGCACTCAGCTTTGAGGCATTTTATAGTACAGCTATAATTCATCCATCAACCGCCATTATATACACAAGGTTGTTGTCTGCATATTACCTTCGTGTCCAGTGTCAAATACAAACTGGAGGACCCCAGCCAGAGAAACACTTCCCCCTTCTATAGATAGGCATAGTCAGTCATCCGTTACCCCCCACCCCCCACCCCACGATTAGAGGAGAAAGAGAGAGCGGGTCACTTTTATTTTGGGAATCTGAGAGGGGGGTGAGGCAGATAAAAGTGTTGTGGTTTTACGGCCAATGCTCCCCACCACGTGTGCATCCTTGTGGAGGGTGACGCCGGCCAGCCGGTTCCCTTCACCTTTTCCGAAGAACCTGCGGATGCTGTGGTCACAACTACAGCCTATTTCCAGCTCTGCAGCTACATGATTATACCAATGATCCCTTCCGCCATCGCAAAAGCCTATAAGGGTCACTGTTCCTGTGGCGCCTGTCGGGCAATTCGACACACACTAAATCCTCCTCTGTGTTTCATGGAAACAGCATTAGAAAACACATCAGGAGGTCTGGAGATAGAAACAAACAAATGTCCAAACAGGGACTGGAAACCTTTAGAAAAGTTTTCTAAACTGAGCTTATCAAGAAAAGTAGCTGTCTATAGTTATTGCTTGCTTCTGCTGAAGGTGGAGTCTAGAAACTTTGGAGGTAGGCATGGTGCCCATGGGCTCCAGCCTCGTCTTTGAGGTTTGCGGGGGCATTTTAACATGCGGTTCTATGTAAGCAGCTGGTCTGTAGGAACCGGAGCTGCTGATACAGCTCCTCGAGGTCAAAACCGTTATAATAATATATCACTGTCTCTACGACTGTGGATGTAACACAGCGGGAATGGCTTGTGGCATACCACTCTTTTATCCAAAGCTCTATTATATGGAAGATGTATGTGCCCATTCATTAAGCTCGCCAGAATTAGTGTGGATAAGGATTCATGTTTCTAGGTAAAAGGGAAACATAGATAAGACTCAAGATGCCAGATGCTGGATTTTCAATCATATACATCAAGAGCAAGTTTTTTTTTTTTTTTTTCAATCACATTAATACTATTCCGAAAACTAGGGATGCACCAATATGAACATTTTGGCCGATACTGATAACCGATAATTCTTTATACTTGAAAGCCGAAAACCGATATATTGGCCGATAAATCTAAATCCAATTTGTTCACATAATTTTTAAGAGCCTGATTGCAAAAACCATGTCCCAAAAACATACAATTATAATCATGTTCTCATTATAATTTTTTTGTAGCCGACATGACAGATGTGAGCTGCACATGTTGTACTTAATTGTATTTTCCTTTTTGAAGTGATTTCAATCATATTTTAAACAATTGAAAACTATCATTTTTAACAGTGCGCATCTGAAGTGTCTCAGCTGAAGGAAATAATCCATCATTTATCGGTTTTAATTTATCATTTATCGGTTTTAATATAATAACATAAACATATATCGGCCGATACCGATATGGTGCTCGATATATCGTTCATCCCTATGGAAAACTGTTGCATACTAAGAAAAAAAAACGTTGAAATGTCTTTACTAACCATACACTATTGTTCAAGAGTTGAGGTCAGAAAGATTTATTTTTAAACATAATTTTGTTGTATAGTGCTTTTCACAATATGCAACATTTCAACGCAGCTTTAAAGAAAGTCACAGTTATGTCAATAAAATGTTAATAAATGTTTGTTAAAGAATGTTTGTCAATTATAAAAAATATCAGACAAAAATAAATATGAGCATTGTGAAAAAAAAAAAAACGTAAAAAAAAAAAAAATCAGCACTCCTGTGTAACAAAAAAGAACCAAAAAATTATCTTTTACAGGTAAAAAAAAAAAAATATTCATCTTAGTCATTGTAGTTCATATTCAGTTAAGCGGCTGAGCCCACCTAAAAGAACCGCAATGTGGATAATAGCTGTATTTCAAAGAAGAGTGTCTGCTTTCTTGACACTCTTGCAGTTTATATTTTATGCTTGTGTGTATAAGCACACTTGTGGGCATAAAGTTAGATGCATCAGGGTCTTCCTGGTATTATTATGAAACTATATGACTCATAAATAAGGTTTAAAATGAAGACTTCACAGAGACATAATTACCTCAAGCTACTTCACAGTTAATGAAACATTAAATTCCTCATTATTTTGTCAATTTGTAATGATTATTAAGCTATGCTAACCAGGAGGAAATTAGCTTTAGAAGAGCAGAGGAGACAAAAGTCGATGGTTACAAGCCATGTAAACCAACCAGCTGGCCTACCAGCATCAAAATATGGCCAACTCCCTGTAGACCATGATCTGAGCTGGCTTAAGACCAGAGACTCAAACTATGGCAGACGATAGGTCCTATGTGGGACTGTTTACTGAGGCCCAACTAAGCTGTTCGTTCCTTTACGGAGTCCAAAGAAGGCTGCAGATGGCATGGAAGGGCGAGAAGGACAGGCAGTGGAGCCTAACATCACGCTCCAGAAAACCTCAATATGGATTAGCATCGGTGAGTCCATCCAATGGAGGATTAGAGATTCTCTCCTGGGATAGAGCCAAGCTTCAACAATAAAGATGCATGATCTTATCTTAAATAAACTCAAAAAACATTCCACGATAAAACAAAAGAATATCTAGTTCTCAAAAGCTGGTTTTATCGATCATGAAGATTCAAAAGAGAAGTAAATATTAAATCACAGTTTTAATTTATTGAAGCACTAATAAGATACCATAAGTTCCCCTTAAATTCTTTGTGTTTACCTGCAGTAAACATTTCAATGGATATTGCAACAGATTTATCACACCCACCTCCACAACAAGTCTGTACATGTTAACACAAAAACCATTTTGTTGTCACTGATACTAATGAGCGCGTTCTACAAACATGTCAAACTCATGGTTCGCACAACATCAGCGGATAAACAAAAGTGATGACGTTGTTAACAAGTCAATTGACTTTGAGTAATCACTCCTCGAGTTTGGAAATATTTCCCTCTGGTGAAAAAGCCTTTCCTGAAGGGTATTTCAAATTAGCCTCAACATAATTAATATCGTGGCTGATGTTATGCAACTACAACACATTCCAAAGTGATTTTACATCTCTGGCATACTGATCACTGCATGTGGAAATGTAATACTAAATTTCAATATTAGTTTTGCACTGTGCTTTGCATGTAAACTGCATGAAAACAAATAGAAAGTAAAGTTTGTTAAAACATGTTTGAAAGTTTTTGATTGTTGGGAATCATGAAATTGCTCAATACACGCCACATTACAACTTCCAAACTCTTAAAACTTGGAGGTAGCATAAGAAACTTGAGCAAAACCAAGCAGCTGCAAAGCAATGTGCAGACACCTGCTGACAGCTGAAATACATTGGAAAGGCCAATAGCACATATAATATCTTCTGCATGCATTGACACCATCATTCTATACCTTGAGCAACAGTGATCTTGATGAGGTCTGACAGATCACCGCAAACTTCAGAGACATGTGTGCACGAGGAAAAATATTCAAGCTTTCTTTGCCACGATACCATCATTTTTAAATCACTCTCTAGAGGGGCAAATCCTCACTCAAAATGATTTATAGGCAAAGTATAAAATTCCCGCAACCCACCGGCTACGGAATACAATATCTGCCTCCCATGTGTAAAAATCATCATCTGTGTCATGAAAAATTAAGCCAGTTAGGGTGAAAAAGTGCGTTTCAGCCAAGCTATCGTCTGTCTTTGATTGTTCGACTCTTAGCTGGAAGTTTAATTTCACGCAGCCGATATTTTATAAAATAAAATAAAATAGGATTCAACGTGGGGCTTAACAGGTGGCAAAAAGCAGACCCTGAAGTTAAGAGACATCAGCCATATGCACTTTTTTTCATATTCTCAGACAAGAGAATTCGTTTGGTTGAGAGTCACACTACTAAGGCTCTCTTGACACTGCGTGCATGCGTTATATTGGTGGATATTGTGACTGGGTGATACAATGAATATTTTTAATATTCAAAATTATATTGTAACCAATACAAAATTGACATTGTGACTGTGAAAATTAATGTTTTTTTGGTAACACTTCCTTTTAAAGTACAGTACTTACTCTTTTTTTTTTTCATTTAAGCCTCATGATAAAAATGCACAAAAGTTCATTATTTGATCAATTTCTCTATATTACTGCTTTTGGGCTGACATATTCAATGAATCGTTTCGTTTTTAAATGAAAATAAATCAAATTTTCTTCCCTTTAGTTTGGTTCGTTCACACTCAGATCTGCACCAAAACAATCTTTCCGAGGTTAACTGAACGAGGTGGTCTTGGCCTGTATGAAAACAAACTCTAGGAGGTTCGGATAAGCTGAGAAAGCAATCCAATCAAATGGACCAACAAACTAAGGTTATCATAATTTATAACGGGAAATGTGTTATATAATAAGCATTCTGTGAGTGAACACATTAGTTATTGCAGTTAATTGAGCTTTGTTGTGCATATATATATATGAAGAGTTCAGATGCAAAAGCCTCTAAGTGCCATTTGAAATTTTCTTCTAAAATGATCATTTTTATCAAGCTTGTATATTTAAGTTCAGTAATTTCACTTAAATAGCAATGAAGATTACCTATTAATTGTCATTTAAGTGAAATTACTGAACTTAAATATACAAGCTTGATAAAAATGGTCATTTTAGAAGAAAATTTCAAATGGCATTTAGAGGCTTTTGCATCTGAACTCTTCATATATATATATATATATATATATATATATATATATATATATATATATATATTTCTGTGAATATAAAGTCAAAACCCAATTTTTAGTCATACCTGGAAACAAATCCTGGTAAAATAGAATATATGGGCCAGAGTTGGAAACATCTTGAAAAGAAAACTGAAGTAGGCCATTTACATTTTATTCATTATTTAGATATGTGCATTGCATTAGCTTGCATTGGATAACAGTTGACAAAACATACTATATATTTAACATATGAGCAGAAACTAACTAAAAATTATTTGATGTCTATTTTATAGTAAAACCTTTATAATCTATTTCATCTGTAACAGTAGGCTATGCATCTGTGCGTTCGTTCGTTCACACACCCGATTCATATTTAAACAGTCTTTTTGGTTTAACAGATCAGTATAGAACAAATCTCAGTAGCCTATACAGTCTTACTAATGTAGGAGCGAAATTGAATGAACGCCCAGCGCGCGCACGTCTATCTGCGCGCATTTAATATTTAAACAGTCTTTGTGCAGTTTACAGACACTATTCAACAACGCGATTAGAACAAATCACTTAAGAATAAATGACTTACATCAGCTGCATTCGTGTGCTCCTTGAAATGAAACAGGTAACTGAGGTAACTTTCCAGGATTATAATGACAGTAATATTCCTCACAGCGCAGCAACACAGGTAGGTTAGGTTTGAGATAAAAATGGAAGTTTTATCCAGCTGATGTGGGCATTTTCATGGCTTGCCTCAACATTAGCGTTTGAATAGTGAATGCTCTCAGTGGGGTCATATTAACACGTCATACGCTATAATTAGGTGAAAGGAAAAAGACTGACATCTCTCTACAGATTACATCAAATGAGAATAGTTGTTTTTTTATATAAAAAAGTATTTTAGTCATACCTGGAATTTTATTTATTTTACAAAAACACAAGGTTTTGATATTAATGAGAGTGTACACAAAAAGAAGAACCTCTATAGTTTATAATCATGTATTGATTTTATTTATATGACCATTAATGACGGAGTATTTTAAGTCTATGTTGCAGCTATGTGAAAATAACAATAAAACACGGGGGACGTGTTTTAGCCACAATAATTCCACAGGATGATGCAGAGGAAACTCTGACCAATATGCGGACAGTTTTACTCGCATGTGACTGGCATAAACACATTTTGGTATGCTTTGAAATGGTGCCCTGTAAAAATCAAACCGAACCAATTAAAAAAAATGCAAGATTGTAACAAATTAAGTCAGTTTCAGAACAAAGCAAACTGAAAACGCCCTAAAACAATACCTCTTAACTACAAATTCTTTACTAAAACTACTGTACAAGAATAGTGGTTCAGTCCACATTATGTATTATGGATTGCAGAAACTGTAAAATGCAGAAATACATAAATATTGATATTATAAACATTATCAAAAGGATGAAAAACACGACGTATTGTAACAATGTAGCCATAGCGTTGGTGTTTCACGGAGATGATGCTTAAAGCTTAAGGTTCAAACCCAGCATCCTCACCACTAGAAACCAGATACCGTGTTGTGCTCTCAACCTGCCCACAGAGGTGATGTATTTTTAATGCCCTCCAGTATCTCTACCCACATTGACCTTCAATAGAATGAAATTATCCCCAGCTATTTCCACGACTCCACATTAAGAAAACATAGGGCTTGTTTACACGTGAGTGCATGTCTAACGCTTTGCTCTAGGCTTGAAATTTAACAATTTGCAGTAAATATTGTCAACAATTGCACAACCATTGGTTTTATGGAGAACCGCAGCATATTAGTGTACCACAAGCCACGGCAATTTAGAAGATGCCTTATAGGTAATCAAGAGTATGTGAGCATGTGGATTCACTGAGCCATTCAAAGGCAAAACTGAGGTTAAGTAAGATCAGACAAAGCAGGGTTTTTAATAATAAAAATGCTAAAAAGTTGTAACTGTCCTAGATAACTTTCTCAAACTTTATTATAATCGAGTAACTGAATAATCAACCAAGTATAAATAAATAAAATAGATTTTTATAAACAATAAAACAATAGAAGTGTCCTAATTTAAATAAAATATGTGTGTAGTCTTGCATAGTCAGCTCAGTAATTCCAGTCTAGTTCTAGATGACTGCTTTGGGTCCCTTGGCTCCAGGATGTCTGCAAATCTTTGCTATTCCTGACACTTCACAGGTGTGTGTGTGTGTGTGTGTGCCTGTGTGCATGCATGCGTGCTTGTGTCCTATTGGGCATCTGTAATCAGGAGCCTTCGATTACCTTTTTATTTATGAGAACACCTAGATGTGTGAGGTGATTTATCAAAAGTGCTGCATGAATTTCATGATTTATAGTTTCCTTGGCTTCTGTGTGACCTTAAAAATGCACCCTAGAACACAGACAGAAGCATAAAACAAAACTCAAGGGGAAAAAAATACATATGATGCATAGTCTACCAATGATGAGGACGTGACAGAATTGCATCTTCAATTCAGGGTCTGTTCCAGCATTTCAAAATGGTTTTAAACAGTGGTGGAGGAAGTACTGAATCTCAGTACTTAAGTAAAAGTACAAATACCCAGATAAATATTTACTTTAGTAAAAGTAGAAGTAACACAATGACAACCATACTTAAGTAAAAAGTAAAAAGTACTTTATTTTAAATGTACTTTAAGTATTAAAAGTAAAAGTACTTGCATAACAATTTATTATCTTAATGTCTATTTTCTAATGATTAATAAAACATTTAATTCTAACTCATTCAACCTAATAGCCTACTCCTATAATGATGTTCAATAATGATGGAAAAAAATGTCACCATTTCTGAAACAAGCTTGCAATTAGGCAATATCATGCTTATCCTTAGTACTATATGTTAATAACTATAAATGTTAAATGTTATGGCAAACGCGATTCATTTATGGTGTAATTCTGAACCTCTTGGCTTGCCATAATCCTAACCAAACCAAACATATATTACACACGGTGTGTTTCCTATGCACGTAAAAACAAATTTTCGCGTATGAGTTGCACGATAAACACACTGCGTGTGAGACGCATTTAGTGTGACCGGGTTGATATACTGTATCTATGGCAACCAAACGTCACTGGTGAGACAAACGTGCAACGAACGGACGGTCAGATTACGTTTTGGCAGGGGAAAAACTGATCAGAAAATGTAACGA